>NC_052056.1:47957391-48263780 GCF_903992535.2 Arvicola amphibius | reverse complement strand
GTTTTCTAGAAGTGAGTAAATATACATTAATAGTTTTTAATATCCACCCAAAGACATAGGAAGTAAGATTATCCACTGTGAAGAGGTTTTGGGCAATGTAATAGCAGGGAAAAATGTTTAATAAAGTTAACTCTGAGAAGCCATGGAAATCATTCTCAGTAGAAGAACATGTAGGGCAAATTCAGTGCAGAAAAAATTAATCAGAAACCTATTTTTGATTACAGAAAAAAAATAAAATGGAAATGAGTCTAAGTGTCATTGGCTGCCAAACTATAAAAGACTCTCTTAAGAAAAGTTAGGGGTGGGGCTGGAGAGATGGCTCAGTGGTTAAGAGCATTGCCTGCTCTTCCAGGGGTCCTGAGTTCAATTCCCGGCAACCACATGGTGGCTCACAACCATCTGTAAATGAGGTCTGGTGCCCTCTTCTGGCCAGTAGACATACACACAGACAGAGTATTGTATACATAATAAATAAATAAATAAATAAATAAATAAATAAATAAATAAAAAAGAAAAGTTAGGGGCAGGGTTGCACTGGCCATCTCTCACTTTATTAGGTTTATAGCCATTCATAATTATTTATGAGGATAGTTTAAGGTTATATGCTCTTTTTTGAGACTAAGGAGACTTACTGGTAGACAGTGAAATGATTAATTCAGGGCCATGATGTTTGTTGACTGGAAGATTCCAACATCAGCTCCAGTGTTCCGGATGCTGCTGTCAGTGTAGTAATCTCTAACACACAGGTTGGCATTCAGAGGTGTTAAATGATTCTACAGAGATCTACATTTTGACAAGTTTGAAACACTGACGGTGAAAGATCAAAAGAAAGAAAAAAACTTTAGGAGTCAGAGAAACCCAGATCTGGATACTATTTTTGACTCTTGCTAGCAAAGATATCCAACAAATTAATTATTTAGTGACATCTTGGTATCTTCATTTATTTATTAAATTTTAGTTATTAACATTTATTTCCAATTTTCTGTAGAAACTGTGAATGACCATCTGTCAACTCAATAAGAGAATTAAACCAAACACTGAAGCTGAAAAATGAGTATGTTACAAAGCATGAAAAAAACAGGATTGATTTTGGTGAATATTTAAAAACCTAAGAACTAGAAAATTACCCTCCTGGTTTTTTTTAAATCTTTATTTCAAATTATAATATTTCTGTGCTTTTGGTTTTGATATAAAAATTTTAAAATATGATTTAACAATTCAGTATTTAACTATGTTCTGTTATTTTTTAAAAAGTCTTGAAAGGAAATAAAAATTATGATAACCATAAAACTGTTGTCCAAAAAATGTTTCCTCACTATCTATACTATAAGAAAAATGCGATATTCTTTATATATATATATATAATTTGATGAATTTTCTCTGATATAATATATCCTGAAAAATAGCTAATGTTATGCAAGTTAGTTATAACTGAAACAGCAAGCTAAATTTACATTCTTTTCTTATGCTTAATTTTGTTATTATTCCTTCTCTTTTTGTTTCATGAAGTAGAAAAAGTTTTATGTAAGCTTCAAGACAAAAATTTCAGGCTATATCCTTCTTCAAAGTCCAAGCAATTTGCACTTTTCATCTGTTGCATAATAATACTTTCAATATTAAATAGCTCACACCTAAATGAATTTCTACGATCTTATTTCATAAAAATCAATTTTTAAATTAAAATGTTCTGTTTAGGTCACAGTAAGATTAAAGAATCCATCAAATTATTTTCAGAAGGTTAAACACATAATAACATTCTTGAAATGATTTTTTCCAAGATGAAAAACTTTTCTAATATAATTATATTTGACTTGCATTGGATTCTATCAAAGGAAACGGACACACTCTAATGCTTATAGATTTACTCTATGTAATATGTAGATAAACTCTATGTGTATATATGTATGTGTATGTATGTATATGAGTATGCCTATGAAATTAATATCTCTAAGAACTATTTATATAACTAACCCTGGCCTGTGAAGAAGTTAAAGTAGTGTTATGGTAAGTTTAAGAATCTATAAGTAGTATTTAAATAGGTGTCCAGTGGATGCTCAGGGAAATGAACACCTGTGCTATTATCTGAAAGGTCAGATGAGAGAAAAGTGGGATGTGTCGAGGAGTGTGATGTTACAATTGCTCACAATGAAAGGCCATTTCCATAATTTTCACAATAAGACTCATTCCGGAGCTCTCCCATCTCTTCTGTTGACATGCCCAACATGGACTGGAATTTAGTTTCAAAGCATTGTCCTGTTACTGAAAAAAATTTCAAGAAATAAAATGGCTAGAGCTGAAGTTAAGAACAAGAGCACAGTCCTTCCCCACAATCATGGAAGAATGCATTGTGAAAGCAGGTGTTCAAGAGCCCAGATTTGCTAAATTAAGCCTTACCCGTGCATGACTCACTGTTGAGAAAGGCCGACCTATTCAATTTTAAAATAGTACATTTTGAATAAACTAGCCTATAGCAAAGTTGACCTGATAGCAACCATTAATGACTTAATTTTAAAGTACATTTTTCTATTGCTTTGTCCAGTCCTTGAAGGAAACAGGAAGTACAGCACATTTACATAGACCTTGCCTCCTTTGTCTACAGCCTCATTATGATTCTAAGACTGCTTTCCTGGGAGTGTGTCTGTGTGTTTCTGGCTGCTCGGAAGATTCAGGTTTGTTATTTTGAGCATCAACTTGCTTTTTTCTAGGCTTCTTAATGTGGAAGATGCCAAGGCTACCTCCTTTCTTTCTATAGGTAGGTGTTAGGGTTACAATACATATTGTACCCTGTTACAATACATATTTTTCTGGAATGCCTTTGGTTCTTGTATTCGTTTTAGTGACTGCATTTTATAACTTCTATCACACAAAGCCTATCATTTTTTTCTACCATAAGCTATCAGAGCTTAAACAAAAGATTGACTCTCCACATTGTTAGACCACCCGAGTTCATTTTTGATTCTCATTAATTATTTCACCACACTGAATTCTGACACATCTGCTTGTCAGTACATTTGCTGACTTCACATTTCCTTGTTTTCTTGCCTCTCCTCCTTTGCTCCTGATGGGTATTACTCCTCTCCTTCCAAGATGCTTCGCTGTCTAATTGATGGTGAACAGCAAATCTCCCATGCTTTCATCATGGCTCGATGCCTGTGATGGTAATCTTCATTGCCATTTTCACCAGACTGAAAATCACCGCAAAAACACAGTTTTCTGTGTGTCTAGGAGAGTGCTTAGTACAATTAATTTCAACAGCCAACTTGACAGATCAAAAAAAAATTGGTAATAGAGAACCATGAGGCATTCCCCAGATCATGATGGCATGGTATTATCTGTCAGACAACTTCTTATTTGACTTCTTATTTGATAATTTATGTAAAAGAGTCCAGGCAACTGTGAGCAGTGCCATTCCTGGGCCGGTAGATCTGGATGGTATAAGAAAGGAAGCTGAGAAAGCCAGTTGGAGAAAACCAGTAAGCAGCAATGCCTAATGGTTTCTTCTCCAGTCTGCTGCCCTGATTTTCTATTTAGCTCCTCTAGATGAAGGACTATAACTTGTAGCATGAAATAAACTCTTTCCTCTCCAAGTTGATTTGGCCTATGTTTTATCACAGCAACAGATGCAAACTAGTAAAATGCTTCCAGATTCATCTTCAGTATGGATAATGCCATCCCATGGATTGGGGTTTCCCTCTGGAAAAAATAATAATAAAAAAAGGAGACCATGCATGGAGCCCCAGCATCTCTGTTTCCTCGCTGCAGATAAGATGTGATCAGCTGCTTCATAGTGGTATCACCACATCTATGGCAGTTATTACCAGCATGCCTCCCTCACCATGATGGAAGGTATCCTAAATCTATGATACATAGTAATCCATCCCTTTCTTTTATCACATACTTTGTCCAGCGAAGTAAATAATACAACCTCAGACCCTGAGCTTGTTAATCTGTTCTTTGATATAGTACCTTTCTCTTTATTTTGTGTTTGTCCTTCACATTTACTCATTTCTATTTTGCTCCATGAAGAAAGGAGAATCCTTTCATAGAGAGACAGCACTGGAAATGTGTCCTGTTCAATTCCCATATTCAACAGAAACTATAGCTTGAAGTCATGTAGCATCTGGACCTATTTCTCACTGGGTTCTTCAACTTTTCTGTGTTCCTGTGCACAAATACAATTAGGCTATTTTCATTACTTGGTTCTACTAATTTAATCATTTAAAACACTTTTAAAAATATCCTTTTGTTGCTATTGTTTTGAACATTTATATTATATCAGATATTCAAATAGTGTTTTATGTAATCACAATTAATTATCTTAATAGCCCGGCTTGATATCATTTTTATTCTTGACAGCATCTTTCTAAAAATAAAAAAGTGAGAATAGGTGTTTACATATCTTGCATAAGTTCATACAACTAAAAAAAGATGCTAATTCAAGAATATGCACTGGCAACTCCCTGGCTTTAATGAGTCATGTGCAAAGTTTAGATCTTGTTTACATCTCTTCTGCCAGGATAGATGAAGGCTAGGGGCTGCAGAAATGTCTATTAGCTGGATCTAGGAAAGAGAATGGCTATTTTGCTATTCTTCTGGCCATGTGAACATAAAACTCACCCTGATGTTAATAGGAGGCATAATTTCCCCCACATTTGTAATTTCAAATCTCACAGCAACACCTCTAATAGTTATTTACGTCTCCTTGGCAAGGGTGCCTTGCGAGATTTTCCCCTTCTCATTTGTCCATGAGAACAACTGGATGCTAAAGTGTGTTTACCTTGTGGCACACATAATCCTATTCTATGCTGTATTCTCCCAACGCCACATAGAGATGGCAACTAAGCCAATATTTCAGAATTATTCAGGATGAACAATGGGAATCAGTCCAGATGAACGAAATCTTACAGAAGACACTTCCTCGACCTTTCTCATCATGTGGTACCTCCTAGTTTGTCTAGAGCGGAGGTTCTCAATCTATAAGTCATGATCACTTTGTGGGTTAAGTGATTCCATCACAGGGATCTCATATCAGATATTCTTCATATCATATATTTATATTGCAATTCATAACAGTAGCAAAATTACAGTTATGAAGTAGCAACAAGAATAATTTTATGGTTGGAGTCACCACAACATGAGGAACTGAATTAAAGGGTCACAGCATTAGGAAGATTGAGAACCACTGTCTAGAGTAGGAATCTTCATTTCATCAAGTAAATGAACTTTTTCTAACAGACTTCAGGTTTTTAATGATGGTCTTAAGCTGATTAATAAAACTTTAACAATGCATAGTGGATTGTGTAATTATACATAGGTCCAGAGGAAGAAAAACAAATAACAATTAAACATTTGAAGGAATGATCAGTGGCTTTTATTTAAAAAGCACATAAATTAATAAGCTACATTTATTTATCAGTTCTGTCAAGATACTGAATATTTTTAAAAATTGTGCTAGAGAAATGAAGGTATGCACCCATACTTGAAAGAGGAATTGAAATGTATATTGTACTATCTGAAAGGACATTTGATTAAATATTTTTCCATTATGACCCTATAGCAAATTGGGGGAGGAGGACTGAAGCACAGAAAAGTTTTGATGCGCTACATCTGGCAGTCCTTTCATAAGAAACAAACCATTGTTACAGATGACCAAGAAAGGTGTTTAGTTAGATAGGTAATGGTGCATTTGTGTGTATTAGTTGTTTATGTATTGTCATTGCAGAAATACCCCCAAAGAAACAAGTCAAAGGAATGAAGGTCTATTTTGACACATGGTATCAGGATGTAAAGGCTAGGACATGGAAGATTTCATGTTGCAGCAGGCTACAGCAGGGACTCCTCTTGTGGCTCCAGATAGGAGGTATGAAAAGTAGATTTGAACTTTTTTTCTACTAGCTAAGCTTAACTTCCTGAAGGCACCACACCCTTCAACACAGTTGCACAAAGTTGGACTAAGTGCTCAAAGCAAGAGGATATGGAAGACATTCTATATATAAAAGTATAACAATATGAAGGATGGAATTTTACTACAATAAGAACGTGAGGGGTGCGTTCACTCATGGAGACGGTGGGACAGAACTAATGGGAGATCACCAACTCCAGTTGGAATGGGACTGATGGATCATGCGACCAAACCCGTCTCTCTGAATGTGGCCAACAGCGGGGGCTGACTGAGAAGCAAAGGACAATGGCGCTTGGCTCTGATTCTTCTGCATGGACGGGCTCTGTGGGAGCCTTCTCAGCTTGGTCGATCACCTTCCTGGACCTGGGGGGAGTTGGGAGGACCTTGGTCTTAGCATAGAGTAGGGAACCCTGATGGCTCCTTGGCCTTGAGAGGGAGGGAGGGGAGGTATGGGTGGAGGGGAGGGGAGGGAAGGGGGAAAAGGAGGGGAGGGAAGGGGGAGGAGGAGGGGAGGAGATGGAAATTTTTAAATATAAAAAAATAAACCATGAGAAAAAAGAAAAAAAAAGAATTTTTTGTAAGTTCGTGTCTAATCACATCCTACATTAAATTAAAAATAGTTTGTTGATTGGTACTTATGATGCATGGAAAATGTTAGAGCTGCACATATGTGCCTTGAGATATGCAGAAAATACACTGATCGATACATTTCTAAATACTGTTTTAGGGCAGGAAATCCCAGAAATTCCTCTGTGTACATGATACATGTTTGTACGGTGCATGCTCCTAGGTGAAGCAAAATCTGTGTAAGCAATATGTGAAATCTGAAACCTGCAAATATTGAATCACTGTTTAGGAAAATTCTACTTAGTGGATACATTTTCCACTTTTCTGATTGGCTGAAATGCTATTAATTATTGTGAACAAAATCCATGACTCAAGCCTGATACCTCCATCCCACAAGTATGATATCACCAGATGGAAGAAGGCATTTATTCCTGAATTGGGAAAAAAACACAGTAGTGACAATTCTGAAACAAAGATCAGTGAAGTTCTGACCCACGTACCCCAGGTTCATCGTGAACCAGAGCACAGACACTCTTGCACACGTACTACATGACACTTTCAGATGCCTAGAGGAAGCATGGTAATTAGGTTGCTGAACATGGGCCTGGGCTCTCACTCCACACACACCTCCTTTTCTAAAGGGGCATCTAAACCACTAAAGCACTAGCTGCCACGGAGGAGTATAGGTAAAGACAGTGTGAGGTAAAGACAGTGTTAGGTAAAGACAGTGTTAGGCAATCCCCTTGGCCAAGCTTTCACATTTGCTTTTAAGAGCAATCAGTAACTTAAGTCTCTATGGCTAAATATATGTCAGATTTTCTTCTATGCAACACACGATAATATCATAGGTTTATAATAACCACCACCCTCCTTTTGTCCCCTTTCCCTTTTCTTCTTCCCAAAGGAATTCACACCCAAAATCCACTTGGGGAGTCAGAGGAAGGTAAATTTTCAGCTCGTGTACACTCTAATGTAGGTATTGGGGGAAGGGAATCCAGGCAGACAGCAGCGGATTGAGATACTACACTACAGAAGAAAAAGGTGGCAAGAATCTCCATGCAAAGAAATGGAATTTGTGAAAATAAGTTGGCTCCTTCCTGGAGTATTAAAAACAAATATATTGTGGGTGGTAGGAAATAAAGGAAATTAAGGTGAATTCTCTGATATTGGCTTAGAATTAGAAGCACGGTGTGAAATTATGGTTTCCAATACGTGGCTATAGATAGTAATAGGTGTGTACGTCAGTGCTGCATGTGTGTAGTCAAAAGGTAAAGGTGTGAGGAAGAATGATCAAAAGACCTCAAAATAAAACCTGAAATATTGTGAGCAATCGTGAATGTCATAGAGAAAAACCTAATACGTAATGGAAAGGTATAATAACATCCTTATATGATAAAGAAAACAGTGAATTGGCAAAGAGGGGTTTAGTGCAGAGTAGAATTGTAAAGGCAGGAAGATGCACTTAGAACAATTCCTCTACGCTCATTATCACCACAGCAACAAGTAACGGCAAGGAAAACTTACCACACCAATGTTTCATTTATCAACTGATAAAATTCTCATAAACCACAAATCTTTTAAAAATATACTAGTGCCAGAACATGCTAACCTACTATATTAGCCATTCGATAAGCTGCTATTTTTGACTGACTTGATAATAAAGGAACCAATTAAAATTATTTGCCATCTGAGAAGATGCTACTCTGAGGCCAGTCTAAGGTGATCACATTTAAACCTCACACCGAGAGTGGGGCCTTGCGAGACAAACCCAAGTTGAACAGCATCTTATCAAATGTCTGACCTTTTATCATCAAAACTGTTAAGGCAGTGACAGATAGGGGGAGACTGAGGGGTTATCCTTGGTTGAAGAAAACTCAAATAATGGCAGCTAAATGAAAAGCATGGATCAGAATGAGTTCTTTTTACTTTCTTAATTGTGCAATTCTTAAAAACTGAACAAGTTCTGTATAGGGAGTAGCAGTCTACCTGTGTTCATTTTCAGCTTTTATATGTGCTTGTAACTTTTGAGAAGGTTTGTACTTCTCAAAAAAAAAAAAAGGCAATGCATACTAATGAGTGAGATAATTAGGCTGAATATTAGCTGTTGTATTCTTAAATGGTTCAGTAATAAAAAAATTCCATTGTAACATTTTTAGTTAAATTTTTTTTTTTTTGGTTTTTTTTTTTTGGTTTTTTTTCGAGACAGGGTTTCTCTGTGGCTTTGGAGCCTGTCCTGGAACTAGCTCTTGTAGACCAGGCTGGTCTTGAACTCACAGAGATCCGCCTGCCTCTGCCTCCCGAGTGCTGGGATTAAAGGCGTGCGCCACCACCGCCCGGCCTTTAGTTAAATTTTTAAAGGAAGAAAACAGAACAAGGATTTTTTTTCCTTTTTCTCTCCATCCCTATCCCTACTGCTGAGCCAGAGGCAGGGAAGTCTCCCTGTTCACTTACAAAAACATCTTTCTTGAGAGACTTCTGAACAGAGAAAGTGGAAGGTGTGTGTCCTGACGGAGAACATAGAAATCAAAGATATGGAAGCTCTGACTGTCATTGGTTTGACATCTTCTAATGACCGCTAACCCAATCATAGCATTCAGCAATACAGCTGATTTTATAATATTCTTTCCTGCTTCTGTGTATCTATAAGTATTAGTATTGATTGGAATTACAGTTACAAAATAATAGATACATTTTTATGTTATTTCTTTACTGAGCCAAGTGCTCTATGTGTACCATTCACTGGATATGAACATATACACTTCTATTCCATTGTAACTGCTTTTCTTATACAAGTTTATGATAGTAATTCAATAAAACTTACTTGAATGAACTTAGTTACATTCAGTTCTGTATGTTTTGCCATATAAAACTGTTAAAATGCACTTTTACTATCAATATGTGTGTTTCTCTTGTCAATAAATGTTCATCCCGTAACATGATAGTCTTAATTTTATTGTTTTATATGCAAAAAATATAGAAAATTATAATATGAAATTGCCCCTAATCCCATTTCTCTCCCCCCTCAAATACCACCATTAACTTAAAATATTTTCCTCTTTGTGGGCAGATTATACTTGATTGAATCCATATATTTCATACTCTATTATTTTGTTGTATTTTATATTGCAACCCACCCAAGATCTCATTATAATACTAATTATGATTTTCACAAGTGTACACTTAAATACTGTATACATATTGGATAGAGTAACGATGTTATTTGTTAATCTACCCATTCTACTTCCAGGATTAGAGTCTCTAATACTGTAGAATCAACTATTTTATAAAATATATGTTCAGAACTTACATCAAGTGCAGCCTTGATAAAGCATTAGGTAATAATGAACTTTTTACTCTCATCTCTTTGTAGAGCCATAGATGAACTAAGCTCAAAACTGTAAATTCTCATCTTTTTGCTGTACATTTGGCCTGAAATTTCCCCCTTTCATTTAGTAATAGCAGTTACATATTTCCCAGATATCAGTATCATTACCAAGTTGTGCTCTGAAGAATCCTGTCTTCCTGAAATGTAACTAATTCAAATACTGCAATTTACTGTTTGCCCTGCATATTTTAGAATACACCTATATGGGAAATTTTGAACCTCTCCCTTGACTCAGCAGTTAATATTGACACCCATTAGAATAACATGATAGGTTAATAATCCTATAAAATAAATATGATTCTACTGGTTTCTCAGTTAGATTTCCCAGGCTTTGAAATTATTGATAGAAAACAAAATATTCCGTAACCCTAATTTTTCACAAGACATTAAAAATGTAATAAACAATATATACTAGATTTTTTATTATCAATTACATGGTAAGTGTTAATTGGATATTTTTTCCTTTGAAGATTACTATTGCTATAACTTCAAAGAAGTCAAGATGGTGTGGGTGCCTTAGATACTTCAAGAAATAGTTTAAAGTGAAGGACATAAGGAAGGTTTTCAAGGGAAACAGTTGTGAATTCTCTTCCTTGTAATCTCAGATGACTTGTAGAACCTAAGGAAGACTTACTGTTTCCTTAGATGCTGTCTATTAATTCTGAGGTCATTACTATTTTTTAAACAAGGACCTCATACTTTCTTTTGATTGGACAGCTGTTCCAACAGGTATCCTATTAATAAGGGATAATAAATACTAATAATAATCAGAATGATAAGGGAGACATGACAAAGGAAGTGTGGACAGGAATCAAGAAAAATTGTACATATTCTCAAAGCTATCATTTTTGTCAAAAGCAACAGTGACCTGTAACGTTTCCACAAATCATAGAAAATCTACACATTATCTGTGAAACGCATTTTGGTTTGGGCCCATTTGCTGCTAAAAAATTCATTAAACAGCAAAAATTTCAACTTGTGTTTCTTGGTTTCTAGTAAAACTGAGATATGTACATACATTTTATCTCTCTGAAAAAGATATTGTGATTTTTTGACTTAAAGCAGTTTTATTCTTTAAAATGATATTAAATGAGTGTGGGGGGAATAGTTCACTGGAATAAAAAAATAAAATAGAATCACGTAACAAAAACATCATCTTTTACAATGAAAGTTAATCTGTCTCAGTGAGAGGAAAGACTACAAATGAGAGAACCTTCATGGTAATATGAGGTGTTCTTCAAGCAGAGAGTTAATGCAGAGGATCCTAGGATAGCCCTGAGATTACACAGAGCAATTTGTTTAAAATCATTGTCTACTGGAAGAGAACACAAAGATGGATGCACATGGTTTAGTAGATATGGAACAAGATGGATTTCTAAATCTCAATAGTCAGTGACTTAATAGGGGAAGCCAAATTACTGTGTGTATGTGTGAGAGTGAGTGTGTGTGTGTGTGTCTAAATATAAAATTGGAATTTAGAAGAGAAAAAAATCTGAAATCAAATTATTGGGGTTGAAATTAGAAAACTGTTAGGATGGTTAAACTCAAAAACATCAGATATAATTTTGTAAAATTATGAGGATAAAACAATTTCAAGAATATAAATTGCATGGATTGTATCCCACAAACCATTCAATAGATGATGTTCTTAACATTTTGTAGTTCTGCTTTTTAATTAATTGTTGGGCAAAAAATGTGGAAAATAAATAAAAATATTAAGGATGAATAAACATGTTCAATTATATTTGTTAGTATAAATAAATCATTGATGTACAACATGTTTCATATTAAGGCATTTGACTTGATAAATTTTATAACGTACATACACTTGTGTATGTCTCTTTCCACAAACAATCAAGGTAGTAAACATATTTCTCATCTCTGAAAACTGATCTTTGGAAAATCATCCCCGTTCTTTCTCAATACTTCCTATACTCAAAGGCAATAAAACTTTCAATGCAATTTGGTTTGTATTTAGTAAAATTTTATGTAATTGGAATAATAAACTTGCAGTCTGGCTCCTTCAATTCAGTGTAATTCAGATTCTGTGGTTTTTTTTTTTTTTTTTTGTAATGGATGCATCAAAGTGTTTTGCCTTAATCACTGAGTAATACCTCATAGTCTATTCATTCACCTGGTACTGACACTTGGATTGTCTACACCATTTGTCTATTATGGTATAAAATTTATTTTAACACTGTGTGCATGACATTTTATGGATAAATGCTTTTGTATCCCTTACATCAATCCCTAGGAGTGGGAGAATTGAGTCCTACAGTGGGTGTATGGCTGCCTGAGTAAGAAACTAATAAATCATTTTCTAAAGTTTGCATAATTTTGGTTTTATCAGTTTGTGATTGTGGCATTGGCCTACAAACTCGCCAATGCTTTGTAAGTTCAAGTATCCTATTAATAACAAGTATAAAACAATTTCCACTTGTAACTTTAATTTTTGTCACTAGGTGACTAATGATTTTGAAACTTCTTTATGCCTGTTTACATGGCTGCATTTTTAACACAAAGTTTAAATATTTTACCCAAGTTTTAGAAAAAATAGTTGACTGATTGATTATTTTAGTTTTGAGAGTGCTTTACTCAGTATAGATACAAAGTACGTTGCATAGGTGATCCACAAATATGTGTTTACCCACCGGTAGTCTCTAGTCTCTCTTTCCAGGTCATCCACTGATGTTTTGTAATTTTAGAGAATATCTTTGCCCACTTTTGAGTCAGGAAATGCAGATCAGCTTCTATCTTTCGTTTTACAGAATCTGTGCCCCTCTCAGCACTCAGCCCTGTTGCCAAAATTGCGATCAAAGGTCTATGGAGGGTCTGATGTTTTGCCCAATTTACAAACTATAATGTTTGCCCACAGTGTTTTCATAGATGCTACTTGAAAACATTAGACTTGTGAGTCAGAGATAACAAATAATTTATCATTCCCAGAAATAGCATTAGCCAGTGCATCAACTTTAGTGTATCAGTGCCAAAGTCCCCATTTCCATAAAGAGAACTGAAGAAGACTAAATTTGGTAAAGCCAAATATTTTTTTTCTATGGTTTTTCACCATTATTGCTCTTTTCTCTACAGGGAGGCTGCAGTGTTTGTCATAAAACCATATTTGAAAAACATGGCTCAAGTAATGATCAGTTAATCATGTTTGTAAGAGTGATGGGATCTAAGAGAGACTTTGAGAGATATTTCCCAGTAGTGACTCATTTGTTCTAGTTATTTCTATCAGTAGGTTACAGAGATTGGACATTGACAAAACCTTGTGGTCATTTTCTTCATCTTTCCGGGTTTGGATGGTTATGAGCTGCTTACCACCTTAAAGAATATAAGTGCTTTGGAAATGTTTTGTGAATATTTTACTTTATTTCTTAATCTGTTGTTTGAGATAAAGTCTCATGGAAATCACTCAGATTGGCCTCACATTCATAATGTAGATCAGATTGTATTAGAAGTCATTCACCACCTCCTGTCTTGGCCTCATAAGTACAAAAGAAAGAGTGAACCAACAAGTCCAAATTTTAATAGAATTTGGGGGGGGGGATCCCATCCTTAATTGGTCAACTCTCTTTACTGCTTGCCTTCCTTCATTTTTTCTCACTTGGAAATTTTATTTTATTTTTTTATTATTTTTTATTTCTTTTATTAAAAATTTCCATCTCCTCCCTTCCTCCTTCCCCTTCCCTACCCTCCCTTGCGCCCATACCCCCACTCCCTCCCTCTCCAGGCCAAAGAGCCATCAGGGTTCCCTTCACTATGTTAAGTCCAAGGTCCTCCCAACTCCCCTCAGGTCCAGGAAGGTGAGAAACCAGACTGACAAGGCTCACACAGAGCCCGTCCATGCCATAGAGTCCAAGCCCATCGCCATTGTCCTTGGTTTCTCAGTCATCTTCCACCGTCAGCCACATTCAGAGAGTCCGGTTTGGTCGCATGTTCCGTCAGTCCCATTCCAGCTGGGCTTGGTGATCTCCCGTTAGTTCTGTCCCATCGTCTCAGTGGGTGAACGCACCCCTCACAGTTCTGACTTTCTTTCTCATGTTCTCCCTCCTTCTGTTCCTCATCAGGACCTTGGGAGCTCAGTCTGGTGCTCCAATGTGGGGCTCTGTCTCTATCTCCATCTATCGCCAGGTGAAGGTTCTATGGTGATATGCAAGATATTCATGAGTATGGCAATAGGATATGGCCTTTTCCGGCTCCCTCTCCTCAGCTGCCCAAGGAACTAGCTGGGGCATCTCCCTGGATACCTGGGAACCCCTCTAGAGTCAAGTCTCTTGACAACCCTAAGATGGCTCCCTTAATTAAGATATATGCTTCCCTGCTCCCATATCCACCCTTCCTATGTCCCAACCATCCCATTCCCCCAAGCTCTCCCCATCTCCCCTTGCCCCGAACCCACTCCACACCACACCACCCCCAAGTTCACAATTTTTGCCTGGCAATCTTGTCTACTTCCAATATTCAGGAGGATAACTATGTTTTTCTTTGGGTTCACCTTCTTAGTATCTTCTCAAGGTTTTTATAGTAGTAAATGTGGGGGTGAGGGGTCTCTGAAGTTCAGGACCCCTGATTGGCTGACATTTGTCTAGGAGTGTCCTGGTGAGGTATGCTGCCAGGTGATCCTATCTACAGTGGTCGGAATGCCAAGCATTTACTTTGAATGGTCTGCTCTAGAGTGGGAGTCGGGTTATCTCAGCCTGTGGTGTTTTCCTGCTACAGGTAAACTACCGATTCTCCTATTTAAATTCTCCTATTTAAATTTATCAATGGCCAGAGTCCCAGTTGATAATGGTTGGAAGTAAAGAACTTCCTTTGAGGAACCTGCCCAGACTTAGATTTTCATGGCTGGCCCCACAGGCAGGACCTTGATGGTGTGCCCACAAACTCATAATAGCTGCTGTTAATTGCACAAGATTTTCACAAGATCAAGTCAGTCAAAATTCAAATGTAAATGGAAGAGTGAATTCCAGGACTCCATCTCTATTGAGTAAACTATTGACAGCAGATTCATAATGAGAGATAGACAGTCATTCTACTTTGAGGACATAACTTATGACCCAAGGAACAACCACATACCCATGTGCACATTGTAGCACTATTTCGCTTATTTATTAATAACAATAAAAAGAAGTAGAGTTGGAAGTGAGATAAGGTTGGGAGGTAGTAAGGGGAGTTGGAGATGAAGTGAAGGATGGCTATGGTTCATATGCTTTATATAAATATATAAAACTTCTAAAGAATAAAAATATTATTTAAAATGTATCTTCTTAACATAAAAATTTCCACCACCATAATCTCTATCAAATGTTCTTATGTCTTCTTTGTTTGCCATTCTCAGTGTTACTTCTGCTTTCTTGAACTCGCGCTGCACAGCTTAAATAATACTGTAAATCTTTCCGTGCAAGTTCTAACATTTACACCAGTTCAGATTGGTTTTCAGTTATTTCTTTCCATTTATTCTTCTCTTATATATTACGTCCTGAGCAATTCCCCCTCCCTCCACTGTTCTCAGTTCCCCCTTCCTCCTTCCTTCTCTTCCAGCTCCACTGTTCCTCAGTTTCCTTTTAGAAAAGAGCAGGCTTCCCAGGGATATCAATCAAACACTGCATAACAAGGTTGGACAAGACAACCCAATAGGAAAAAGGGGTCCCAAGAGCAGATCAAATAATCAAAGACCCCCCTCTCTTATTGTTAGGAATCCCACAAAATCCAACACAAGCTACACAAGCACAGCATGTATGCAGAGGACCTAGCGCAGACCCATGCAGGTTTGCATTTTTTAAATACTGTTTTTTTGCATGTTTGATTGGAAAACAAACATTGTTAGATTTCTTTGGATGGTGAATGATTTTGTATTTCTATACACATTGTAAATTTCTTCTGATTCACAGTCAGTCATGCTGAATTTGTTTAGTTTTAGTGACTTTGTGCTGTAGGAGGCCGCTCATTTGTTTTTGTAATTTTCTGCCCATGCTAAAACAAGATTCTCTCCCTTCCTGACTCACTCTGAGTCATGAATATTTTCACTCTGGTTTTGTAGAACAGGCTTTATCCAAATTCACTTTTTCTTGTAATCATTATTTGCATATGGAGGTGTTTGTGTGTGTGTGTGTGTGATATACACATGTGTTCCTGTGTGTACATGTGAACGAGTACTTGTACAAACATGTGTTTCAAGGTGGTCATCAGGCATTTCTATGAACCATATATAGCTTTAAAAAGGGGGTCTCTCATTTTGTGTGGAGCTCTCTGATTTCACTAGAGTACTTGTCCCACAAGCCCCAGGGATCCTTCTGTTTTTACCTCCCCCAAACTGGGATTATAGCAGCAAGCTTGTGTTTTGAAGAGTACACAGGAATCCTAACTCAGCTCTTCATACACAGTCAACATGTTACCAAGACATTTCCTCCATTCCCGCATTTGAATTACTTTTTTTGTTATCATTTACGTATCTGCACTGATCCATCTTCAAACGAATATTGTGAAGAGACCTTCTGTATATATTGAGAGTCCCCTCTGTGCAGTGTTCTCTTTTCTGGTACCAAGCTGGAGAATCCCAACAGCTTTCATTTTTCCAGACTTCAAGCTTAATTGCCTCCGCTGAGAAAGACACTTCAATTTTGCCAAGATTCTTCTATTCCTTGCCATGCTCTGGAAATTCCTCCTGAGAGTTTCTTATGAAAACTGTGGGGTTTATCTCATTTGCTTCCCAGCTCTCAGAGATCACTGTCCTTTCTCATTCAAAGTCCAAAATTATTATGCTTAGCTTTCTGTGCATTGTATTTATTTTCAAGTTATTCTGAGTAGTATTTGTCTATTGTCAATCTGTATGGGTCTGGAGTGTTCAATACTTAATCTTTTTATTTACTTTATTTTCCATATGTGATTGTATATACACAGAGATCAGAAAGGGGTCATTGGGTCCCATGAAACTGAAGTCCCAGGTATTTGTGGGTATTAGGAGCCAAACACTGGTCTTTACTGATTGAGTAGTAAACATTCTTAACTGCTGAACCATCTCTCCCATTCCATAAGTACTCATTTTTAATATGGAAATTATATTTCTCTTTACACCAACATATTTGGATCCTATTAATATTCAATCACAATTTCTTTTGCCTAGGAATTAAGTATTTCTAAACCTCCTTTGTTTTAACTAGATAATTTCTAGGAATATATATATACATATATTACCTTATAATACCTTAGAAAAATATAATACCTTAGAAAAACTTGGAATATAATACCTTAGAAAAACAAGAAGTGATTGAGAGCATCTATTTCATTTCTTCTGTTTAGAGAGTTAGTAAGAATAGTAAAAGGGGGTAGCCAGTAGCCACTCAAATAAGTAGCCTGAAGATGGACACTTAAAAGAAATCCCATAGTAACTCAGAATTGAGCATAATAGATGGTTATTTATTTAAGGGTAGACTCACAAATTAATATCCTCTGCTGGAACGAAAAACAGCAACTGAATCTTGCAGCCAGAAAGAGGCTGGACACATGTTTTACATCAGCACTAATAGTATAAAAGGCCACACCTTAATGGGCAGTTAACTTAAAGGCTACTGGCTATAGAATTTCCTACAGCAGTAACCATCTTATTTGTGTTAATCTGTGTTGACTGAGGTTTTCTGTTCTGCCCAGTACCTGCAGTAGTTAAGTCACAAAGAAATCATACAGAGTTCTACATTAGTTATAAACTGCTTGGCCCATTAGCTCAGGCTTCTCATTAACTCTTACAACTTCTATTAGCCCATTATTCTTATCTGTGTTAGCCACATGGCTCAGTATCTTTTTCAGCGAGGTAGTCACATCTTGCTTCTTCTGTGGTAGTGTCTCAACTGCAGAAGAAGCTTCCTTCTTCCCAGAATATTCCTGTTCTCATTGACCTGCCTCTACTTCCTGTCTGGTTGTCCCACCTATACTTCCTGCCCGGCTATTGGCCAATCAGAATTTATTTAAAATATAATCGACAGAATATAAACATTTGTCCCACACCACTTCCTCTTCTTTTTTAAAAAAAAAAAAATAACAAGAAAGAACTATGACTCTAATATCCTTTGTTTAGATTTTCTCCTGACTATTAGCCATAACAACTTGTAACCAACACTCTAAACAAAGGAAAATATCCATAGTCCATTTTGGGGGGAATGTGGGCATAGTTTTCCAAGCTACTTCCTGCTGGTTGCTTCAGAACTTTTCTGTTTCACCCAGTTTCCCAGCCATTTAGTCCCAAGAAAATCATACATTAACTATAAACTGATTGGCCCATTAGCTCAAGTTTCTTATTAATTCTTATAACTTATATAGCTCCTTATTAGCCCACTATTCTTCTCTGTGTTAGTCATGTGGCTCAGTAACTTATTCAGCAGGGCAGTCACATCTTGCTTCTTCTCTGGTTGGGTCAGGACTATGGAGGAATGGGCTTCCTCTTTCCCAGAATTTTCTTGTTCTCAATGACCCACCTCTACTTCCTGTCTGGTTGTCCTGCCTATATCTCCTGCCTGGCTACTGGCCAATCAGCATTTATTTAAAATATAATTGACAGAATACAGACCTTTCTCCCATACCACTTCCCCCTCTTTTGTGTAAACAAAAGAAAATATCCATAGTCCATTAATTTGTTGACGGGGATTCTGATCTACCCAGTTCCCACAATTGTTAAGTCCCAAAGAAATCACACAGAGGTCTACATTGGTTATAAACTGATTAGCCCACTAGCTCAGGCTTCTTATAAACTCTTATAACTTATATTAGCCCATTATTCTTATCTGTGTTAGCCACATGGCTCAGTACCTTTTTCAGTAAGGTAGTCACATCTTGCTTCTTCTGTGGATGGATCAGGACTGCAAAAGAATGGGCTTCCTCCTTCCCAGAAATCTACTGTTCTCATTGACCCACCTCTGCTTCCTGTCTTGTTGTCTTGCCTATACTTCCTGCCTGGCTACTGGCTAGTCAGCATTTATTTAAAATATAATTGACAGATTATAGACATTTGTCCCACACCAAATCTGAGAGCAGAACCAGCCACTAGATGTCCAGCGTATTAATTCCTCAACTCTGGTAGCATATAACTTAGAAAAAAATTACCTGAGGGCTTACTTATGTTCAGAATGAAAGCATATTTCCATCCACTGATTTCTTTCATGATTAAAATCTACCACTTGCTCAAATATTTGAGAATTCACTGTGCTGATCAACATTCGTTTGAGAATCACATACACACACAGCAATAAAAGCACTAGTAATAGGGTAAAATTTGAATTTTATTTTCTGCCAGTAAGTACGGTCACTTCAAAGGCTTATTCTGGTGGGTGAAATTGTCATCCAAAACCGAAAGTCAGTTGAGAAAGGGAGGCTTAAAATGATTACAGGGGTGCTCCATAAATATAGACATATGCTTAAAACGTTAATCCAACCTTAATCATTTTCAAATGCACAGTTCATGTCTCAATGAAATAGAGAAGAAGAATCTGAGTATTCATTTATACATTTTAAATAATTGAGCATTGGATAACAATAAAAATAAACTAGAGGCTTCACCACTGTGCTCCAGTCAGCAAAGGTTTTCTTTTCCCCCTCAGGATTTACCCTTCTCAGAGCTGCCTTGTTCTTTATTTCCTAACATCACCAGTAAGATGTCCTCAATAAAAAATTTTAGTCTCACAATCTTACATTGCTCTCTCATCTGTATTCTAATCTAATATTAACTTTATAAACTTTGGCTGGTATTGAAGCTTACTGATTTTCCACAGCCTATACAGTCAGCCAGTCATTAGTAGATCACAAGCTCAAAAAACTCACACTCAGGTGTTTGGGCCCTGAGGATGCATGTTGAGACACTGAAGAACTAGTACAGGAAAAAATAAGGGTTGGCATCCACAAGAAATAGTTGGCAAATCATCAGATGGGCCTTTTGTTTTATACCTAATATAAGGCAAGGGTTAAGGTTGCAGTGAATTCATGGCTAGTCGACAAGATGATATGTGGCATTCTTTATAAAACTTTGAGCTTCAAGAAAATGTATGGTTTTTGTCTTTTGTGCAAACAAGGATTAGAAGGTATAAGTTTATTTTGCCTCTTTTAAAACTATAAACTCATGATATTTGTATCACAATCCTTCAAATTAACCTTATAAGTCAGGAGCTTAAAAACTATGAAATTTCTACTTCCACTTGATTTTTAACTTTATTAGATGCAAAATCATTCATGTAAATTTAGTAAAATTTGAGTCTGAATCATTATATTTTTGCTACCTCTCCAGTGACAACCAATATTTATTTCTTGAGAATTTAACATTTAAAAATATATCAATTTTGTACACAAATCTCATTTTTAATTTACTATTTCATTTACCCTTCAGATATTTGCTAGTCTTTTTCGTTTTAATTTATTAATTTTTTCATGTACATTTACCTGTCTTCAAATTAACAAAATTATTTCTTATTGTCATAATTTTCTGGAGGTTATAAACAAAAATAAAGATAATAGAAAAATTCTCGAACTCTTTCTACCTAATATTCTTCATACACTGTCAGATCCTGGCATTATCTACTTTTACATGTTTCATTTATTTCTGGTTTTGTTATTGTATTACTTAGTTTTTTCCATATCTTCATTTTCTCCCTTGGAAGAGTAAAGAAGCTCTCAGCCTTCATGTCTGGTATTTAAACCTTGTTACCAACCTAGTGGTCAAGAAGAAATGTACAGGAAATGCCTGAGAAGGCAAGAGTCATCTTATGGCTTATAGATTAGGAAAAAAATCCCCAGAAAAGAGCATTTTCCTTAACTAAAAAGAATGCTTGTCCTTAACATTCAGCCTAGTCAGTGGGATTAAGATCTCAAGTATGTCAATACCTGATTTCTACATTGGATATTTATGGTTTATGGAGGTGAATTATAAAATAGCAAATCATGTGTAGCTATCAAATGCTCAGCTGAAGCTGAATTCTGCCAAACATTCCACTTTGTTAGGACTTCCAGGTGAGGTGAGATAGTCGCAGAAATCTTGTTGGAAGTTGTCATAATAATCCAAGGAAGTGAAAGTGGTGGAGCTAAGAAGTGCTTAGACTTCAGGTGTAACTTGAAGACAAGGCAGTCACAGTGGCTGATGGAGTGGCAACGGTAAAAGTAACCAAGATGACCTGGAGCTTGTTAGCTTGACCAAAACAATAAAAAGAGATTCACTAACTAACTGTCAAAAATTACAAAGATTCAAAAGGGTTGGAGCTAGGTTAGTTTTAGAAATGTTAAAACTGAAACTCATTTTTTTGGCCAAAGAGTCCCCACAGGAATCCAAAACAACAACAACAACAACAACAACCAAACAACAACATCAAAGAACAAGCACTTGCCAAGAGTATAGGTTGCTCTCTGCAAACTGACAGCAAGGCTTCATTGCAAAAGTCAAAAACTACAGAACCCTTGAATGTGGAGATATCAAGCTGGTGCCTCTAGAGAGCCTTCACTCCTATGTTCCAGCATCTTTAGTACAGGAAGGTGCTCTTCATGCTATCAAAAAAGAAACCTAAACAGTTACACAGACACAAAACCTTTATCTACAATGATGTACCTGCAAGATATGTGAGAGCAATGGTGGCACAAAGCTTGTGGTAGTAACTAACCATTAATTGATTTGAATCAGTAACAATTCCATGAGATGAAACCCAGACCTGACACTGCTTAGGTAATCAAGAACCAGAGACTAGATAGCCCTAGGACCTATGATAAAACTAAATTTTGTTGGTCTAAAAAAAGAGAAGAAAAATATAGGAATAAAATGACTCCAAACAATACTATATTAAATTCATAGATCAGAACCTTGTTCAGATGTCATAAAACTTGTTTCCTCCTTAAGCAGATGGGAACAAATACAGAGACCTACATTCAGGCATTATGCAAGAGAGACCTTGAACATTCAACCATAAATGGGATGTCTCCCTCACATTCTTCCCCTCAGAGTGCAAGGGACACCAAGAAGGAAGAGGTGGTAAGAGTGTAAGAGCCAGAATGATGGAGGATATCAAGAAAACAAGATGCTTGAAATCAACTGAGAACAGTTTATATGAATTCACAGAGACTGAAGCAGTCTGCACAGCCTTTACATGTATCTGAAACAGATGCTTTGCATTTTGGCTTTTAATTCAATGTTTTTATAGAATTCCTGAGTGTGTGAATGAGAGGATCTCTGATTCTTGTATCTTGGGCGGTGGGGGGGGGGGGGCTTTTTTCCTTTTGTTGGCTTGTATTGTGAAATTGATATGATAGTTTTGGTTTATCTCATTGACTTTTATTTTGAAAAAATAAGGAATACAATGAAAAAAGTTGAAACTCATATCAAGCATCCAAGAATAGGTACCATAACAGGTAGTTGAGACATGAGGCTACTAGAATCTAGAATATCTGGCCAAGCAGGAGAACTAGAAATTAATGGCACATAGATTAGTAAGGCTGTGGTTCTACATGATAATGGTAATGAGGGGTATATCGAGAATCAAAGTTGAATGACTCAGCACTTTCACACTTAGGAATGGAGGATTTGAGAAAGAGGCAGAGGCAAAGTCAAAGTAACAAAGGCAGAGATGAGATGAGAGGCAGATACCTTATCCTGGAACAAGGAAGATAGAGTAATAAGAAGAGAATGATGAATTGTCTTGCACACAACTACTAAAGATGACCCTCTCACTTTCTCCCTCGCTTAGGCCTGAACAGCTGTCATGACAGGGCTTCTAATACCACAGTGTATCTTGCTACCTCTGGTCCTCTGAAGTAGAAAGGACGCTGCTCTAGTTTCTCAACACGAACACAGCTCCTACCTTGATTTAGAGTCTGACCTTCTATATTCTCCAAAGAATGTGCAGTCTTGTTAGACATTACATCATTAATCATAAAGGATAAGTATGCAGACATTAACATTTATTTAGAAGCACATGTGAAGAATTAATTGTTTAAACTAGGTCATGTAGAACATTTGAAATAAGTAAAATGAAGTTATCTGTAGATAAAGTATTATATTTTTCATAACTTCTTTTGCATACATAATCATGATTTTTCACAGTCAGGATCATTGAAACATCGTACAGATGTCTCCATAAGAAAAATACCCAAATATTGTATCTTATTTGAGAATGTCATCATCACCACAATTACCCATGAGATCCTTAATTCATGGTAGCACTGTGGTACCAAATTATCACAGTTGCTCTATAAATAATTTCTAGAGTTATCTGCATTCAAAGGATGAGCTCTCACCTCAGAAAAGTCAAATAACTTGTCCAGTGTCTCACAGACAAAATGATAACAAGAACTATGTGAGTATGAAACCAAATGGTGGTGCTGATACTTCAATAGTGTTTGTGTAGTATTCTAGCCAATAGTGCATGCTGGAATTAAAAGAAAAGTGAAGAGAACAGGATGCAGAAAGGAGAACTAAACAAAAAGTCAAATTAATATGGGATATGGTAGTGCACGTCTTTAATCCCAGCACTCAGGAGGCAGAGGCAGGAGGATCTTTGTGCTTGCTCTACAAAGCAAGTTATAGGATAACCAGAGCTGTCACACAAAGAAACCCTGTCTAGAAAAAACAAACAAACAAACAAACAGCTACAACCAAAAGAGTCAAGTTAAAAATTTGTTCTTAGGTAAGACCTAACAAAATTAATAAATACCTGAAAAAAGAAAGAAGTTAAATAACAAAGACAATCAGATAAAAATATTAATATGCATGTCCACCAGTACAATCCATGTATACACTTAAGATTTTAAAAGTAAAAGTGACTCAAGTTAAAGGAATCAAATCACAGACCGTCTTCCTTCTTAAAACAGTTGTGAAAATCTGACAACATCAAAACCAACCTACATGATGAAATATATATGCTATTTCTTCAGGTGATGATTCACCATAGAAGAATCTTGAGTGAAGAAGACACTCAGTCATAGGAGATTTTACTGGATGGATTTATCTTTGTTATATGGTATATATTATAAGGTAAAGATACGTACTGCAGATTGATTTATGATGTTCTTCCAAAGAGGACATGTGACAGAAATGTGGCTACCTGTAGCACATGTGTTTCAGTTGAACTACAGTAACGTGGCTTTAACAGTTGACTAAAAGTGTTCTTTTATGTCATAGGTAGTTGAAGTTCCCTAAATCAGATGGATTCATTAAGTGTCATTTAACAGCATACACTGTGTTTTAAATTGTTTAATGTAACTACTAGGTAAATAGACTCTGGTTTACATGTTGAAAATGAAAGTTGAGTTTTTCATCAGTGATTTTAATAATGACTAGCTGCAAGGAAATATGCATAAAGACATAGTAACATGTACATGTGGCAATAAATTTAAGATGTAAAAATGTTACATTTAAAGTCAATGAAATATATAAATCTAGTAAAATAAATTTTTAATTAATTTAATTTTAAATTTAATTTTCCATTCCAACCACAGTTCCCCACCCAGGGCTCCTTTTGCTCCCTCTTGCTTTCCCACAAGCCAACATCCCATCTACTCCTCCCAATGGATCAGGACTCCCATGGGGAGTCAACAAAGTCTAGCACATTAAGTTGGAGTAGGACCAGGTTCCTCGCCCCACATTAAGGTGAACATAGCATCCCAACATAGGGAATGGGCTCCAACAAACTAGCTCATGAACATAAAATGAAAGATAAAAGGTCCTACATAAATAAAATTGCAGAATATCATACCAAAAATAACATTTAATAAATAGAAACAATTTTTGATAGACACTTTTTTAAAAAATAAAATACTTGTATTAGTAATAGACTAAAGTAAGAATTTTACAAATGGAGGGTTTTAACATTTCTTTTTCTACATGTATATAGTTCAAAACTAAAAAATTAGGATTGAAAAAATGGCTCAGTCAGTAAAATAAGAATTGTGATCCGAATTTGTATCTTGGACACCCATATAAAAGCTTGGTGTGGTTTCACAGGTCTCCAACTCCAGTGTTTGGGGCAGATAACTAGGCCTTGCTGACCAGAAAGTCTAGGCAGTTCATGAGCTCTGGTTCAAGAGAAAATGTGGGGAGGAATTGTGGAAGATTGATGTGGGAGAGTCTTCTGTTTGAGTTGATTTCATTGGCTAATAAAGAAACTGCCTGGCCCATTTGATAGACCGCCCCTTAGGTGGGTGGAGTAGACAGAACAGGAAGAGGAAGTGAGGTAGATGGCTCAGTCAGATGCCACACCTCTCCTAAATTAGGCAGACTGCCTTGCCTCTCCTCAGAGAGAGAGATGCAATGAAGCTCCAGCCCAAGATGGACGTACGCTAGAAACTTCCCGGTAAGACACCGCTCATGGTGTTACATATATTATTAGATATGGGTTAGTCAAGATGTGAGTAAGAGGCTGGAACTAATGAGCCAGGCAGTATTTAAAAGAATACAATTTGTGTGTCGTTATTTGGGGGCACAAGCTAGCCAGCGATCAGGAGCAGGGCTACAGGAAAGCAGCCCATAGCCCCTCACTACAGAAGAAGATTTTCAGCCTCAACCTCTGGACTTACTTAGAAACTGAGTCTTTGTAAATGAGCAGCCTATTCCAACATACCTGGTGTCCTTATAAGTAAAAATACAAGCAGAAAAAAACAAAACAAAACAAAATAGAGGCAGGCCCTCCCAAAGACATGCATGTAATTCCAACGACAACAGCAAGGGAGATGCATTCATACAGCAAACAAAGTAACATGTATCACACTAAGATCAGAAGTACCAAAGAAGAAAAACAATCCTCCTATAACTGCCTGAAGGAACATAGGCATACAGACATCTGATTTCAGACTTAGGTCCTCCCAGTTTAGTAAGAGACACTAAATTTGTTGTCTTCAGATACACAAGTTTTTAAGAATTTGCTTTAACATACCCAGGAAGCTAAAAAGATGACGACATTAACCAGGTTTCAACTGGCACTTTCATAAAAGATATAAATCCCATTGAGAACTTGACCTCCCTGTTATCTGAATTCCCTCATCTGTGAAGCAAGAAGAATAATAGTTTCCTGTCATTGTGCTTTAAGGATTGAATGGACATTTCTAAGAGTAGAAGCTGGCACCAGCCCCTGAAACAGAACAAGGTTTCATCAGAACTCATTATAGTTATAATCCTTGCAATGTAGACATCCTGGTATTGAAATGGTATGACAGATTATTTGCCATTCTTATTAAATAGTAAAAATATTAAAAATACCAGTTGCCTTAGTGTGGAAGATCCTTCTGTCTATGTATTGCTTTTATTGGTTAAAGAATAAAGAACTGCTTTGAGCCTATGGCAAGGGCAGAACAGAACTAGGAAGCAAAAGCTAAACTGTATGCTGGGAAAAAGACAGCAGAGTCAGAGAGAAGCCATAGATCTGCTGCCAGAGACAGACACTGGAAACTTTACCAGGTAAGCCACAGCCACATGGCGATATACAGATAAATGGAGATGGGTTAAATTAGTATGTAAGAGTTAGACAATAAAAAGCTAGAGCTAATGGACCAAGCAGTGATTTAATTAATACGGTTTTTCTGTGATTATTTTGGGGCTAAGTGGCCATGAACTAACTAGCAGCCTCCCTCCTACAAATTGGTGCCCACATGGCCAACTATAATCCACTTAAAACTTGAGAGAGCTTACATAGGAATTCTAGACACTAAAAACAAGTTTAGCTGTATTTTTTTCCAAAGGGGCTTTGCTTGTTGGCTGCATGCTGCGCTTCTTTAAGAGAGGTTTTCCAGATTCAGTTATAGCAAAAGAAAAAAAGCCAAGACTTTTTTGAAATGCTGGCTTTCTGGGACATGCTGCCTCTGCTTCTTTCAGGAGACTAAGCATTTGAATGGGGTTTTGTGAGCATCGTGCTAAGGCTTGATTGGTGGCAACATGGATGGGCTGTGTGCCTAGAGATGGGACACTGCATGGCTCTCAGAGATGGCTCCACCATGCTGGGTTGAGTGGAGCAAGGAGAAAGCACCATATATACCCTAGTAATGGTGCAGCTTAAGTTTTTAAGATGTGCTTAGCATTTTAAGAAGCACTTCTGGTCAGAAAATAATTACAAATATGCAGTAAAGACAAATCCAGATTTTTTTAAAAAGACCTCTAAATGGGTCACAGTGTTAGATAAATGTACGTAGGCTAATAAGGGTGAAGAAAAAGAGTATAGAGAGTTGGAAAAAAAGTAAATGTTTTTTTAAAAAAAATACAAAGTCTTTAAAGAGACAGAGTACAGACAGTCAAAGATTAAAGAAATAAATAATAATAAGCCACAAAAGATGGGAAATGCACAGAGTCCAGATTATAAATATTATCGTGTGGTTTTTTGATTTTTTGACTGTGAAGGAGAAAATCAGAGAATCATTTCATAAGAGCTGTTAAGCTAAACCAGCATGTATATTATAAAGGTATCTTAACCTCAGAATTTAGGTCAAAGGATATGTTACTTTGGAAAAGAGATTCTTCTTTTGTTTCCACAGAAGATGAGAACCTGTGGATTAATTCCAGACTAAGGTGGTTTGATGGACCAAGACTATCCAAGAGGTCCCTGTGAACACACAAAAATTACTTCACCTAATAAACAGCAGTAAAAACTTTGGACAAAACTATGCCCACATTCCCAAAAATTTTATATAAATGTTCCTTTACATTTAAAGGAGGATATGTTAAAGACATTTGCTTTGGTATGGATCTTCATTTATTGACACAAATTTTAGGTCAATTTTGTTATATGTATATTTCTGCTTTTGATTTAGGTATTGTTTTTGTGCAGCTCATTTATAATAGTCAAGCTTATAGTCATGATAGTTAGATTTTCTAGATGTATAGAGATATTTCAGTTATATAGGTATTCTTCAAATATTTCAGAGACCTTCAGAATATGGCATTTAAATTGTTTTAAGATCTTAAGACTTTTCATGACAATGAGACACATCTGCCCCTGGCAGCACCAATTACTTCAGTAGGATGATGGGCATTGAAGAGTCTCCTTCTGGAGTTGGTTGACCATTTGCTAAGAAACTGCTCTTGGCTAGACTGCTTGGTGGACTGGACATGCAGGACCCACAGAAAAATGTGACAGACAAACTGCCAGTATAGGTGGACTGTCTTTGAAATATTCTGCTTTGTAGAAAACTCTGCTGGATACTATTGGCCTGTGGGCTGAAGATGTATGCCCCAATGGTACAGAGGAACTTTGAGTGACTGTCCAGGCCATGAGATGTCTCTGTCAATTCCAGAGTTTTGGAAGTTGCTTACAATGTACTTCCTGTTTACTTATATCCTTCTGGAGTCATTGGTGGAGTTGAAGAATTTATGGTTATAATTTTCCTTAGTTATGATAAAATATAAAGTAGATATAAATATTGTAACTGTAATTCTTGCTTGGTAACTGTTTTGCTATATGTAATTTTACTATGTTAAAGTTAAAGCCTTCCTTTCTGTTTAAACAGAAAAGGGGAAATGGTGTGGGAGGTCCTTCTATTTATGTGTTGCTTTTATTGCTTAATAGATAAAGAACTGCTTTGAGCCTAGGCAAGGACAGAACAGCACTATGCAGGAAAAGTGAGGCTGTATGCCAGGAGAAAGAGGGCTGAGTCAGAGAGAAGCTGTGGAGCCACTGCCAGAGAGAGACACTAGGAATTTTACCCAGTAAGCCACAGCCACATGGCATATAGAGATTAATGGAGATGGGTCAAATTAATATGTAAGAGGTAGCCAATAAGAAACAAGAGCTAATGATCCAAGCAGTGATTTGATTAATATAGTTTCTGTGGGGCTAAGTGGCCAGGAACTAACTAGCAGCCTCCCTCCTACATTGCCCCAAACATAACAAGGTTTCGATAAAATTGTTTTATCATCATTATTTTCAGAGTAATTAATGTAATACTTGTTATTTACTTAGTACTAAAAGTACTTACTTTAGATAGTAATTAATATCATGATGAAGTCTCAAGTTTGGATGGATTTTCTATGTCTAAAATTATAGTTTTGAAAAGATAAAAAATATAGCAAGCTTATTCATTCTTAACAGAAGCAGAGATTACAATATTATAACTACAACCTAAGAATGCAATCATCTAAAAATATAATTTACAAGTAGGTTAAGTGATATAGATTATGCTACACTGACCAGAAGAGTAAAATAAATATGACCAGAATTACCATCAGGCCAATGGTTTACCAAAGAGATCAAGATTTAGGCTTGATAGAAAAAATGAGGAGTGTCTTAGAGAATGGGGAAGGATTCATGAGAACCTATCAGGATATCTAAAATCAAAAAAGCAACAAATAAGGAATTCTCAGAAAAGTCATATTATTTGAAAAGACAGAAATTAATAATATATTAAATAAATAAATTTCCTATCTTAAATACAGGAACTATGAAAAGATAGCTTTATTTTTAGAAAAACATTGAACTATTCATGAGAGAAGGGATCACACTGCACCTAGATAGATTAGTAAAGTATTGTATACTATATACATATATTTAAGAAAGATAAGTGACTTATCCAGGCTTAATATATAGACATACCTACATATGTATATATGGATTTATACACATATATGTAGTTATCAAAACTGGACAAAAAACTTACAATGTAAAATATCTGTGCAAGGAGATATAAGGATTATAGACACCATTATTATAACACTTCTTTGCAGTTTAAAGTCATACCAAGGTAAAAAGTTGGCAACAAGTGATACATCAAAAAAAAAAAAAAAAAAAAAAAAAAAAAAAAAAAAAAAAAAAAGACCACATACCTACAAAGGAATTTAAAATGAAGAGATATTCTGATTAGTCACTTAGAATATGAAGTCATTTTGATTAATAGTTTAAAACCTGATCGAGAGAAAATCTACCTTTTTTGAAACAAATGAAAAATACTTCATAGACACTCATTTGTGGATAATTGTGCTCTCACACAATTTGCGGCAAATGAGAATTTCTTCACTTGTGTTTGTTCAAAACAATAGGCATTTACAAATGAAATGTTTTACAAAATTGTTTCTGAGTCTTATTTTCCCCATACAAAATCATCTGGTATTTTACCTCTCACGACTCTGCAGAAAAACAAACACGGGAATACATGTAAACATCACTGCCTCAGTGTGAAAATACTCATTGCAGCACTTTTTGTATCTATAAACAAGACCACCAGGTAGATTGTTTAGAGAATCTCCTTACCTGTCAGAAGAAAAAATTTTTCAGTTACTTTTAGATATACACTTTGGGGGCCAAGGTGGTATTTTTCTTTAATGATTTTTCAATGGAGCTTATCTTTGTTTGTAGCAGTAGGGTTCAAAATGGAAAGGTATCAAATTGATTTTAATGTAGGTCTTGATAGTACAGATGAATCTTTTTGGAAATATTATAAATCATCCTATGAAAATACCAATTCACCCAAAAGCTGGACCATAAAACTGCAGCTTAACTTCAAATAAACTCAACTAAAATTTTCCTTTAAATATCTGATTCAAATTCTACCTATGTGCAGAATACACAATAATGTATATACAACCATTTATTAAGAAGCACTTTTTGATCAATAACTCTCTGCTTTATAAACTCTCATTCACATAAAGACATACCATAAGCTAGAGTCTATCCATCATAATTTATGCTGCAAGGAAGTGTGCCACTCCATATGAGTAATATTTAATTGGTAGTGACAATATTCAGCAAGGCAACATCATTTTCCTAAGTAACTGCATGATGCCTCTTTCAAGTCAGAGGCATAAGAGGACTTGAGGAAAGCTTATTAGGAGGGTTCTTATGCCTGTCTTGCAAGCCTAACTCAGTACACATGGCTTGCAGGAGACCCTTACAACTGCCAATTTCTGAACCACTGTAATTACTAAGTACCTTATAAATACTCATCCTTAGACTCATACAATTTATGTACATGTATATGTAATATATAATATAATGGTATAATCTGTCTCTTCATCAAAGAAGCTTCATTTTGCAGCAGCAGGTCACATCTGATCAAAAAATTTAGAGAACAACTGACCATGGGATGTGCAGCCCCAACTGACATATCCTTAACACAACTCCTGCCACATAGCTCAGGAATACTGGGAAAGATGCTATAGGAGTTGTTAGAGCCAGAAGGCCAAGAAGGGTGTCATGGCATTGTGCCTATGATGGTGGGGAAGCTACATTTATAATATGGCAGCAACATGACTGCCTCAACAAGAGCTGAAGCATTCCAACAACAATGACCATGGCAGTGCTCATGGCTCCATCTCTAGATGAGGAGTTACAAACACTTATCATCTGTTGAGAGAGAACTAGTGTTCCCCCTGAAAAACCACCTGATCAGCTATCCATTACCACGGTGTCAGTCTTGAAATCATACACAAAAAGGAACACTAAACGAATTCTATAGAATATACATTAATTTTAAAAATTATCTGCTCTTACTTTTTGAGTATTTCACTGCCCCAAAAGTTAGTGGTTTGAAACAACAATCTCTTATTCAGTCAGTATGCTGGTTGTGGATGGTGTAACTTACATAACTGGCCTGAAGTGTGGCCTGCAGCCAGGATATGTCAGCTCTATCTACATTATACTTCCAGAAGGCTCTCTTGGGATGTTTTTTTATACAGTATTTGATTTCTAAAAGACAAGAAATTAAGCATGCTCTTGAGTCTTAGGCTTGAAAGGCATATCATGTCACTCTTTCATGTTAGTCAAAACAAATTCCATTAACAGGAGGGTAAATAAAATTTATTTTCACAGGAGAGAAAATTACAATGAAAATGCATATAATAATGATAAGAGGACATCTAGCTTAGTATGTGATCTATCACTCCAAAATATAAAAGACAGATTTTGTTTTTTCATTGGAAATAATGATTCTAAGTTGAAAATTCAGATATTTGAGTATATGTGAAATATTCAAATACAAAATACTTTATTAATCTTTCTCTTTCACATCATTATTGATCTAACATATTGATCTTCAATGGCAAAATAACTATGGTGAATATAGGTCAATAGTTTTGTGTACCCTTTACTTAAAGGCATGGTGGGCTTGTCCAGTTCCAAGTAATTCAATAGTCTTTCTGCAAGAAGCCAGTGGTGTTCTATATTGTTCTGTACAACCTGTCTGGTTTGTACATCGATTATGAAAATCTTAGTGTGAATTCTTTCTATGACTACGTTTAACAATTTGTAATCCTATACAATCCCTCGATTCCCAGAATTATCTCATGTTGCTTTCTCAATAGATTTATTTTCCCTGCATACCTTAAGTGTGGTATATTATTGTGATGGGCACAGTATAAAATCAGTTACAATGTGTAGTGAGGAGCTGCGGGCAGGCCTGCTTTTCATCCTGCCCAGCTCCCGGCCACCGGCTAGCTTATACCTCGAAATAACATCACACAAATTGTATTCTTTTAAATACTGCCTGGCCCATTATTTTCAGCCTCTTTCTCACATCTTGACTAACCCATATCCAATAATCTGTGTAACACCACAAAGTGGTGTCTTACCAGGAAAGATTCAGCACACCTGACCTTGTGGCTGGCTTCCTGGCCTCTGGTTGTAGAGGCAGGGCAATTGACTGAGCCATCTACCTCACTTCCTTCTTCCTGTTCTGTCTACTCCACCCACCTATTTTCTAACCTATTAGGCCAAGCAGTTTTCTTTATTAATTAACCAATGAAATCAACAGATTGATAGAAGACCCGCCTCCATCATTTCCCCTTTTTCTGTTTAAACAAAAAGGAAAGGCTTCAACTTTAACATAGTAAAATTACATATAACAAAACAGTTATCAAGTAAGAATTACAGTTACAATATTTATATCTACTTTATCTTTTATCATAACAAAGGAAAACAACTATAACTATCTATCTATTCTTCAACTCCATCAAAGACTCCAGAAGGATATAATGTTACCTAAGTGAACAAGAAGTAAGCTACTTCCAAAACTCTAGAAATCACAGAGACATCTTGCTACCTGGACAGTCACCCAAAGTTCTTTTGTAACTTTGGGGCATCCATCTTCAGCCTACAGGCCCATAGTATCCAGCAGACTTTTCTGTGAAGCAGGAAATTTCAAAGGCAGTTCAGTCAGTATCTGCCATGTCCTGCAGAATGTCTCGCAGACTCTTTCATGAATCAGGAACCCCGAAAGACATCTCACCTTTAGGCAAGTTCAGCAGTCCTCTCTCTGCGGGTTCTTTGTGTCCAGTCTATGCATCAGTCCAGGCAAGAGCAGTTTCTTGCCCAAATGACTATCAAACTCCGTAAGGATCCTCTTCGATGCCCATCTTCCTCTTGAAGTAGCTTGTGCTGCCAGGAGCAGATGTGTCTCATTGTCATGAAAAGTCCTAAGTTATTAAGACATTTAAAATGCCATGTTCTGTAGTCTTTGGAAGGAAGATATGAAGTATGCCTATCTAACTGAAATATATCTCTATATATCTAGAAAATCTAACTAACATGACTACAAGCTTGACTATTATTTATGACTATCCATTAACAACCTATCTTTCCTAATTACACATTACATTTTTAAAATGAACTACACAATCACAATACCTTAATCAAGATCAGAAATACATATACATATAACAAAATTGACCTTAAAATCCATACTAATGCAAATTATTCATACCTATATCATCCCCCTTTAAATGTAAAAGAACACTTATAAACAATATTTGGGAATATGGGCGCAGTTATTTCTCTCCAAACTGCTTCCTGCTGAATGGGGACGCTGTTAATCAGATCTTTCATGGTGTAACCTGTGTGCCAGGTTCATCTCAGTCATCAGTTGGGTGAAGTAATTTTCTGTAGGTGTTCACAGCAACCTTTCAGGAGGTCATGGTCTATTATACCATATTGGGATATAAGCAATCCAATGGGTCTCATTTTCTGTAAAAATAAAAGAAGAATCTCTTTTCCAAAGTATCATATCCTTAGGTCCAAATTCTGAAGTCAAGGTATTTTCAAGATATCTTTCTTGGATTAGTTCAGCAGCATTTATAAACAAATATTCTTTAGCAGCTGTTGCTCCTTCCTCAGCATTCAAACAATTCAAAGAGAGCATAATAGTATACAGCATCAAGATTCTTTGTGTATTTTCCATCTTTGTACGGCTTTATTTTAACCTCTATTTTGTTTATTTTTACTTTTATTTTTTTGACAAGTTCTCTGTATATCTTTGACCTGGAATAACTCTGCAGACCAGGCTGTCCTTGAACTCTCAGAGATCCACTTGCCTTTGCTTCCCAAGTGCTGGGATTAAAGGCGTATGCTACCACACCTTGAACTCACAGAGATCAGTCTGTCTCTGCCTTCCAAGCATTGGGATTAAAGGTGTGTCCTGCCATACCTTGAAGTCACAGAGGTCAATCTACCTCTGCCTCCCAAGTGTTGGGATTAAAGGTGTGTACCACCACAACAAACTACTTCCTTTTTTTCTTTTTCTTTTTCTTTTTTTTTTTACTTTTAAGAACTTTAATCTTTAGCCTGCATATATTTTTAACACAGTGTAAACCACTTAGACATTTTCTTCGACTTTGAATTTTTCTTTTAATGTATATCTCTCTTTCTGACTACATGAGTCTTTACTTTACCAAACAATATCAGTAGGACTAAAGCCGTGACTTTGGCGGCTAGATCCAGCCCATTCCCTAGCTTTCCAGCCTCATGGCAGAGGTACCACAACTCTTTGGCGGTTCAAGGTCCCTGCCAGCAAGCAAGCTGCAACAGTGTTAAACAACAATCAAAAGCTCCATAGTCAGGACCGCCTGCTTGAAAGAGAGTTTGTCCTGGCAGTATAGACCAGAACGCCAGCATTTTAAAACAGCACAACCTTTTTCCTGCTACTGCTGACAACTGAAAAACACATGTTCAGACCCGAGAAATTGCTGCTACCAAGAAGCCATGCTTTACTCTATTCTTTCCCAAGCTTTCTCAAGCTTTCTGTGGATTCAGGTATCCACGTGGGCGCCATTCTGTAGTGAGGAGCTGCGGGCAGGCCTGCTTTTCATCCTGCCCAGCTCCCGGCCACCGGCTAGCTTATACCTCGAAATAACATCACACAAATTGTATTCTTTTAAATACTGCCTGGCCCATTATTTTCAGCCTCTTTCTCACATCTTGACTAACCCATATCGAATAATCTGTGTAACACCACAAAGTGGTGTCTTACCAGGAAAGATTCAGCACGCCTGACCTTGTGGCTGGCTTCATGGCCTCTGGTTGTAGAGGCAGGGCAATTGACTGAGCCATCTACCTCACTTCCTTCTTCCTGTTCTGTCTACTCCACCCACCTATTTTCTAACCTATTAGGCCAAGCAGTTTTCTTTATTAATTAACCAATGAAATCAACAGATTGATAGAAGACCCGCCTCCATCAACAATGTAAAACCTTGTAGGCATGATGAAATCAGAGTTCAGGCTTCCTTGAGTATGGTAGAGGTGCAGAAGACCTTCCTGTACATAGTATGTTCATTTCATCCCTTCATGAATTGGTTCAATGTTATATCCTATATATGAATATGAAAAAATTTAAATAACATGTATTCAAAGGGTATTTCAATTTTGGATAAAAAATTTTGTTAGGAAAAGAGACTTTATGACTGATCTTTTAAGAGAGACACTTTTTTGTTTGTTTGTTTTTTGAGACAGGGTTTCTCTGTGTTGCTTTGGAGCCAGTCCTGGAACTAGCTCTTGTACACCAGCCTGGCCTCAAACTCACAGAGATCCACCTGCTTCTGCCTCCCGAGTGCTGGGATTAAGGGCGTGCAACACCACTGCCTGGCAGGAGAGACACTTTGTAACTAATATAAAGAAGAAGGAAGCATCTCCAACCTCAGGTATAGGGTAGATTTTCTTCAAGTCTTCATTTTTGAGGTGGATTTTTATGAACATTGTGTCACATAAAACTACAAGTATAAAGCAATTCTTGCAATAAAGAAAAAAATCATTCAGAAATACATCTTTATTTTCTCTTTTCATTTCAATACTCTTTAGCTTTCACAAATATAGAGCATTGCCCACAGAGTAGCTGTACTATTTAAAACACCAGTTGGGGTATTTCAGTGCTCACTGATGTCAAGATAAATTTCAATCTTGGATGACCATCTAATAAAGGCAGTCCTGCCCCAGAGATTGCTTCCCTCCTATCTTCCCACTCTCTTTCTCTCCTGGTTGAGTCAGTTTTCCAGCCCTAGGATGAGTATAAAGAGGGAAAAATGGGGATCAATTGCTCTGAAGAACAGTAGTTACACATAACATATGTCATGTATACCATTTGTCAGTATTATTCACTATTTCCCAGTGGGTTGGAAATATAATCCCTACCTTGGTAGGAGCCAAGACAACAATAAAGAAGCAAGAAAGCAATAACCAAAATAGACACGGCAGAGTAGATTCTGTGGGACAGTTATCCTTCTTAATATCATATTCAAATTATACTGTGAACACATGAATAGTCATTTACACAGGACGCATTTGCCATTGAACATGAAAAGTCCACCAAACACAGTAATTGTATAGCTGGAAACACTGAGAAAACCACTGTGGATATGTACTAGTACTTTGCTACAGTTATGATTGCTACAGTAATATTAGGAGAAAAACTCCTACTGTCTACTAACAGGCAATGAGTTTTAAATTTCTAGGATACTAAATAGTTGGGAAAGTAATTTTGAAATTTATGCTTATCTGCTGCTCCAACTATGGTATAATCTAGCCTGCCTGAGAACTCACTGGCCTTCTGCCCCAAATTTCAAAGGGCTGATGTTACAGGTGAGTACCCTGCCAAGATTATTTAAGGAAAAGAAGAAACAAAATTCACTTTAACAAATTGTGTGCATGGGAGATATGTACATATGCATATGGCTTCCCAATAAGGCCAGAAGAGCACCTAAGATCCATTGAGTGTGAATTAGAGGAACTTGTGAGTCACTTAATGTGGGTGCTGGAAACCAAATTTGGGAACTCTACAAGAACAAGAGTTCTTAACCACTAAGCCTTCTCTTCAGGCCACCCAAAATTCACTGTTAAAATTCACTTGTCTTATGACAAAATATAAGCACATCTAAAGATGATTTGTGCAGAATATCATTCTAGTGCCCCATTACTATCACATTACAATACAACTGTCCATCATGGTTTTACCTAAAATTCAACACAGTGTTAACTACTAAGGTATAAACCTGCCATTCCTCTCAGTCCTTCTGAGCTGGCCTGTGTTATTTCAAAGATGTTGTTTTAAACACTGCAACGTCCTTAGGCTAAGTGACTATCAGAATGTGATGCATCACCTGGGAGCATTAGATTTCTGCTGAGTAGATTTAGGGTTAATCACTTGGGGTTTTTTTGTTTGTTTCTTTTGTTTTGTTTTTTGAAGTACATTGTATTTCTTGTCACCCCATCCAATTATTTGTTTGAGGAAGACAACAAAGCATATATTAATATATAATACATCATTAATTAATAAAGATATGTATTGGCAAAAATCTTAACAGAAATGACATCCAGTAACTCACTCATTTTATAACAGTGTGTACTGAAATGGAACACTTTTAGATAAGTTAGTATCATTATTATATTTTCTGTTTTACTTTTTAGATTTAAGGTTGAAAGTAACTCCTGCTTCCTAACTATATTTTTGATTTAAATCCTTGCCCTGAATACTTAGGGACTGGATAAACTTTTCTAGAAAGCTACTGGGACACCAATGATATTTCCTATGAATATGAGTCTTTAAAATAAAAAAGACATTTTATTATTAAAACATCTAACTAAAGGTTTTAATTCAAATAGTATACTATATGATCATTTCAAAAGACGAAGAAAAGGCACTTAACAAAAGTGCCAATTATTGGCTTAAAAAAACAGAAGATAATGATAGAGTACTTGTTAAATCAGTAGCATTCAACTATGATATGGATGTCATTTTGCCACTTAAAGCTCAATTTAGCAAAAAGTTAAGACATTTTTAAATGTGGGATGTTACAAATATATCATATACTTAAAATTATATAGTCACCCTTTTGATTAAGGAAAAAGACCCTCATGTATTGATTCAGCGGTGTCCTAATCTCTGTATTGTTTCCGTGAGTCTATTTTACTGACCTGCTTTGTGTTATCTTCAGGATACCAAGAACTTTTTATGATTCAGTTCACATTTCACTACAGTTCCAAGACCTCAGACAGAGCAGTTTTGTTTTATAAATGTAGAAAACAAAGGTCAGACACTTGAAATTGCTCATCTAATTTTTCACAGCTGCCTGGTAGCCATACCACAGCTCAATCTTGATTCAATCCAACTCTGAAACTGGTGAAAACAAGCCTTTTGAACTTGCCCATCTTACAGTTATGTTCATTACATTTTACTGGCCTAAGTACAAAAGAAAACGGTTTTAGAATCAAAATAAACCATCATTTCTTTCCAAGTGAGATGTGTCCACATTTGCTTCACAGAATCTTAAGACACTGACAGAGTTGATAAAAATGTTTTTTGCAGCATTCAGAAGAATTTTGAGGGATAGTCTTGCATTATCCATGTTTCCATGACAAATATTCTTATGAAAAATATACAGATATATATGACAGACGAGGAGGGACAGTGACCAGGAGAGGAAGGCTTGAAGCATTCTCTCCATAGATGAAGGACTGTCAAGCCAGCAGGACCTGAGAAAGTCAAGGAACAGCATTTCCCCACAGAGCCCTTGGAGGAAATGTACACCCAGACTGAGGATATCGTTTCTGTTACTTTAAGAAAAAAACAGGAGCCATCAAGAATAATAAATAAATAAATAAAAATTATAGACATGGTAAAGTTAAAGACAAGAATATATAACTTCTCAATTTGGGCACTGGAAGCCCTAATCAATCTAAGAATGGGCACCCTCACTCCAGGAAAAACTCAAACTGTCCTCATTTAGAATCTATGAGAAAGATATGTCACAAAAACACAATCAATCATTTCTTCTAGCATGTTAGGAATCGATGCAGACAGTTTATAAATGGGTCTGCTGCAGCAGAATACCTATGAAGCTTAAAATCTCAGTTAACCTGGCTTGGTTTCCCTCTTTTCTCTATCGTCTTTCTTTTCTTAGTGTAGGTTTCCCCTCTGGTTCACTACACTCTCCCCTCTGATTTCTGATTCACATGACTGCAGAAATATCAAAGTTCTATCTAGAGGTGATTTATTGTACAGACCATTGGGGTTGACATTATTCTGCTAAATTACTGTATTTCTTAGACATATTAGGAACTTAAAGTTTAATTTACTATGTTACATCAGCAAATAAAGGTATTTTAAATCAACACCTTGCCATCCTTAAGGCAATTTATCTTTAAAATATGATATGTTTTGACTTTAGATATTAAATATGTATGTGTGTATTCATTTCCATTAACTTACAGAAAAGTATGTACCTTTTACAGATACGTGTCCAGCAAAAGATAAAGTAAACCCTAGAGATGGGAGGTTAAGGTCATTTAGTTTAATATCCCGAATATTGTGCTTCTTTTTCTGTCTAATTGCAGTCTGATTCCCCTGGAGCAGAGGATTCATTGAAGCTTAGTCATTTCTGTTGTTTGCTCTTTGCTCTGGACAACTCATTTCATGTTTGTCCCTAGCTCTGCTCTTTCCTCTAATATTAAAGGACTAGATTGATTGATCTCCCAAGTAATTTTCATTTCTGAAATGTGTTAGGTGTAAGAATACAAAGCGATGTCTGCTAGTCGTTAATTTTAACAAATTGTGATGCCAAATGCTTTACTTGCATGCCCTGTGTCTCTGACAAAGAAATTCCTATTCTCATCTTCTAGACAAGGGAGCAATTATTTAGTGAGATTAAATTACCGATCAAGCAAATTGGGAAATCAGGATTGTAACCATCATCATTTTGAAGTTAAACGTGTAAGCTTAATCACTTTATATTTTGTAAAAACTCAGCCTTAAGGTTTCTGATCTAGCAAACCCTAGACTTTGGTTGCTTACTCATTGCCCTCTGGTCTATGCTATCCAGAGAAAGGCGATCACCGTACTAGTGCTGCAGTAATCTGTAGGTGTCATCAAACTTGCCATTGATCACAGATTCCCCCCAGAAGTCTATTTCCCTTCACTTCTCAGTGAAAGTAACTGTGTGAAGCCTGTGCATTACCTGACATAATATTCAGTGTATTGACTAACAGAGCTTGGTTTCGCTTTTCTGTATCTCCCATGGTTATACATTGCAGAACAAGGCTATACACTGTTTAATTTCTTTAACTTATATTATTCAGAGGAATTTCTTCTATGTACATGATGCTCAATAAATACCAAATGGAAGAATAATCAAAAGGTAGGTTTAAATATCATTTTATATGTACACATAATTAATAGACTTGCACATAAGCGTACTTCTTTGCAACATTTAAATTACGCTTTTTTCTAATCATTTTGGATGAATCTTGACTTACTAATAAGTGGTTAGTCAATATTTAAAAGCATAGAAACTTGCCTGATGTCTAAGCTTCTATCTTAGCATAATTAAAGTAGGCAAGAGTATCTGGACTGATTATGCCAGCAAGATTTCCTGCAAGACCTTTCCTAAGTAAGATATCCATGTGGCCTTTCCTAGTTATTTGTTCTTCATGTTACACTTGTACTTTCCAAAAAGTTAAAGCCAGTGTCTTCACACATTCAGAAATAGCCCTTTCAAGCAGTTTACTCTAATCATGTAATAAGTATTCAGTGTGTTTTTGTTGATTGACTCTAAATTGGAGTCAACTCATTTCAAATTATCTCTCTGCCTGGGGAGCTGCATCTGAGATTCAAAACTATACATTCTCCAGTTTGCTTGTTTAATCACAGCATTGCCACTGATTCCTATTACCTAATTAAATACACTTGAGCAAAAATAAATGCACCTTTTGTTTAGAAAGGATAAGTGTGTTGCTTGCTGGGACACAGGAAATAAAGCCTGTAGAGGCCCTGCTAGTTTTACTTAGGAGCTAATGACAACCAACAAAAAATGACCCAGCGAAGAGCAAGTTACCATTTTCACAGTGAGCCCATTTTTTCTCAGGGACTGAAATCTACAGTTTTGCTTGACACTCTGGATTTTCTATATGAAATGCTTCTCATCAAGCACAGATGAATACATACAAGGATGGCTAAATATGGCTACATGCTCAGAGACCAAAGAGGCACATGCCGAGTTGTAGTGTTTATAATGCCTATGCCTAGGGAGGCCCTCACCAGAAATATTCCAACTTGCTCTAGCATCCCTCTGTATGTTTTCTAGGCCTTTTCTTCAGCTGTAAAATGGGCCATGGTAGGTGATTAAGATTCTGCAATCATTAGCACTATAAATGAGAGAAATTGAATTATTAGAAAGGACCACAGTGAGCTCATTTATGCCAACACCCTTTCTTTTTCATGTAGGTCCCATTTTCCCCTTTGACACCCACTGAGCTGTAGGGCTGCTATCATCTCTGTTAGCATTCTTTATTGTAGCTATTCTTGACTAGCACCTGGGTGACAACTGAGTGGCTAATAGACTCCCAAGGCAAACGAGGGAACATTGATTTGTGACTTATCTTGTGTTGGGCCCCATTTCAAAGAGATTTTCATTCCCAAAGCATACAGACAAGGATGTATCAGCATAACCCTAAGAATTCTTTAGTAACCATGGACCAGGTAAAATTATCTCAATCTCTATAAGGATATTAAGTGTGGGAAAATGGACTAGTTGCCTCTAGCTAAAGAAAACATGAGCAGGAACATGCAGATTTATTTTCTTGATTCATGTCTGAGTTTAGAGCAAGATCATTGTCAGTAGTGCCTGGGATAGCATGTGTCACAGATTATTATACTGTGATTGTTTGCAAGTAAGGACTCAGAACAGAAAGGAAGGCTCGTAGAGACACTTAAACCCTATGTACACAACAAATAGCAATTAAACTATTTCCTTGGCATTCAAATGTTAAGGACACACATCTACTGTCTGCTTCCCTGTTTAGACTTAGTCTGAGGCAGGAATTACATACAGTGAATATTAAATGAAAATTTTCACCTTATTGTTTTTTTTTCTTCAGAAAGAAAGTGAGAAAGAGGTGAAAAGATAAAATGCTTTTATACAAGTTTTCCTGAGGGCTTATAGAAAGGTCACATTCACTTGGAAATAGTACAAGCAACCAGAGACAATAGCTCATGTTGCATATTAGGAAAACCCATATAAGAAAAATACATTTAGCAAGGGAAAGCCTAGCCCAAGGCTGTCCTTTGAACATCTAGTGATGGATGTTGGAATGCAATTAGACTAGCAGAGTTGCCATGTTTTGGAGTATTAGAAAGGAAGGCAAGGGCTGAATGTGACTCCTATTCGCAAGGTGGACTCAGATTTTCACTCAGAGCATATTTTATTACTTTGTTAACTCATTAGGGGCCTCACAGCATTTCCACTAAATGGCACTTTTTTTTTCACTGTTACCAAACTCTTTTTTAAAGGGCATATATTCAGAGCTTTCTTTAGGAACCTAAGTTCTCAAGTTATCTAGATGACTGGTAAGAATGTAACACATACCATCACTTTATCTCTTTAAGTTTGGATGTTCTCAACACTTGAACCAAATCAAGTTCAAACAAAAGCAGATTTGCCCTTTATCCCTCTACCTCCCTCCCCAAAAAACAGTACCATGGTTTAGGTGTAAATTCCCACAGTGGTTCTTATTAATGCATTTCTGATGCTATCCCATTTTCCCAACTCCATTCCTACAGGAAAAGGCATGTCAGTCAACAGAGTGTGATAATGAAGATTTCGGAACCACATAAACCAAGAGCAGCGTCTACTGCAGCTTGTATTTGTGGCTTCATTTCCACTTGCTGTGGAAGTATGCCCTCAGCTACTGGTGTTAAATCTTCTTCCAGAAGGATTTCTCATTTTTTTGTGTTTCAGAACCTATATTCACCCTTTCCTTGGTCTGGTCTCCAGTTGTGATTCAGGCCCCAGTAACTGAGCTTAAAGTGAACAGATTCTGTTATGGTATATTAAAGTCCCTTTTTAAAAAATGTGAATTTTAGGAATCATACCCTAGACTGAAAATTCCAGCCTAACCAGTATGGATAGTGTGAGTCATTTTTAAATCATAATTTTAAAAGCTCCAAAGCAACTCTATATAAAGTGTAAGATCTTAGCACACCCCTTTTAGTCCATTATCTACAATATATAAATAAAGGAGGTATTATATATTTGTAATATATAACATATACTGTATGTAATATATAATATAATGGAGAAAATGTGCACATACTTAAACAAGATTTGGAATGTAAAGAAAAACATTTTTAAAATACTTTAAGGTAATTTTAAATGTTCATCTTCTCAAAATTCCAAAACTCATACAATCATTGGCTTTTGACAGACCAAATGAAAATAAAAAGACATTGTACACTAAGAGGTGGATGATTTAGTAGGAGGAAAACCAAGAATAATTTTTAAAAATATTCTTGGAGAATTGCATACATGAGTACTGCACCTATACCTTTCACACCCTTCCACTCTTCTCCGTCTCCTCCCATCCCTCCTCCCAGAAAGAAAATTTGGCTTTTGCTTATGATGTACATATGCACATACAAACCATATTCTTAACAAAATAAAAAATATTCATAACTATTATGGCCTTCATTTATACAAGCAGTCATGCAGTCACAGCCTACATTTAACACATTCCACCACCATTCTATACATTTTGTTTCGAGCAAGCACACTAACAGGTTGGGTTCCCTTGCCTGTCTAGGTGACTTTACCCCTTATGTCTTTGGACCATTTAGCAGTCGTGTGTGAATTTATGCGCTTGGTTTTCCATTAATTTTAATCATAAAATACATTATCTCCCATTTACTAGAACTACACCTCCTCACTGTCACTGTGCTGTGCCTGCCCTCTTTGGTAATTAGGATAAATCACAGGAACAAACCAAGGGACTCCATGACTCCATTCGCTGCCTATTGAACAGAGTGGCAGGGCTAACCTTTTTTTTTTTTTTTTTAACTTTGGGATCAGTTAAATCATTGCATTGAGCTGGGCGGTGGTGGCACACGCCTTTAATCCCAGCACTCGGGAGGCAGAGGCAGGCGGATCTCTGTGAGTTCGAGGCCAGCCTGTTCTACAAGAGCTAGTTCCAGGACAAGCTCCAAAAGCTACAGAGAAACCCTGTCTCGAAATGGGAGCCTTCTCAGCTTGGTCGATCACCTTCCTGGACCTGGGGGGAGTTGGGAGGACCTTGGTCTTAACATAGAGTAGGGAACCCCGATTGCTCCTTGGCCTGGAGAAGGAGGGAGGGGAGGTATGGGTGAAGGGGAGGGGAGGGAAGGGGGAGGAGGAGGGGGAGGAGGAGGGGAAGGAAGGGGGAGGAGGAGGGGAGGGAAGGGGGAGGAGGAGGGGAGGAGATGGAAATTTTTAAATATAAAAAAAATAAACCATGAAAAAAAAAAAAGAAAAAAAATCATTGCATTGTTCCTTGGGTAAAATATTTTGCACTCTTAAGACTCCAAGACCAGTAATATATAAGCATATTTTGGGGGATAGTATACAGTAACTGCCATTAAATTAGTAATGTTAACAGCGACTATTTCTACTTTTACTCAATCTGTGTTATCACTGTGAATTGTTATAACAAGATGTCTGACAATATCTGTTTCTTTAAGGCAAGATATATTTTGGCTCACAGTTTCAGAGGTTAACTCGTTGTCAACGGGATCTACTGTCATGAGTTCCTGGTAAGGTAGAACAAACATTATTGGGATAGGACCATGTGGTCAAGGAAGTGATTCACTTCGTGGTAGCTGAGAAACAGAGTTCCCAATAGCAGCAGGCATACGATACACCTACAGCTAACCTGAATAAGCCATATTTCTTACTTTCTACCAGTGTCTCAAAAATACCACAGATTGTGAATCCAGTAAAGATTGTATGTAGTGATGAGCTGCTACAATTATATCTGTTGTTTAGGTCAAAGCAATAAAATCTGCTCATTTCTCAATAATTACATATACCTGACAGAGACCAAGAACACATGTATTTGGAAGGATGTTCCTTCACACATATATACCAAATAATATCATCTTATTCTCATTTTCACCCTGGCTATTCAACAAAAACCCTGATTTAGAGAATAGCAGCTACCAGGAAAATGCACTTCCAACAGCTAAAGATATTGCCACATGCTCTTACTAAGACAATATCCCCAAGACTACCACATCATTTGGCCAGTCAGCATCTCCAGAATGATAGGGAACATGGTAAGGTCAAAGAATTCTATTCACATCACCAAGGAGTCATATACTCCATCTTATTTTTTGAGACAGAATGTCTCAACTTTGCTTCCTGTTATGGTGAACACTCTGACAAAAGCAACCTAGGAATAAAGAGTTAATTTTTAGTCAAAATTTCTAGTTACATAGAGTTGATCATAATAGTAAAGTCACAGCAGGGTAACAGATGTGGACTGTCCAGCTGTTTATGTTGATGCTGATGACTTGAACTCAGGCTGTCCTGCATACATAGCAAATGCTTTGCGGAGTCATCCCCCAGCACATTCACACGCTATGGGTTATGGAAGTCAAACTCAAGTAGATCAGCTTGGCAAGAAACACCTCTATCTTTAGAGCCATCTGAGTAGTACCCGATTTTTCTTAACAAAGCAAAATAAACATAAAAGCTGTAAGGGACAAGGGTTCCAGTAATCGAAAATTTTCTACAAGTCAACACACAATCATTTTTGTTCAGAGAAAATCTAGTTAGTGAGTAACAATTGTACAAGAATTCAGTGGGGCACTCAACCAACAAAAATAATCACAATATAATCAAATATTTTATTTATATTTTTTGAAACCTTACTCTCTTTATTAAATGTTCAGATCAGTTTGAATTTGATGAGTGGCTACACATAACCAAGATAACTAAATATCTTGAAATAAAACTGGCAGAATAAAGGACATTTTTGTGAGAATATTGTATCTGTTAGAAATTAAGTAACATTAGCTATTGTTTTTACTACTAATAAACATTTTTAAAATTTATTACATTTCTGGCACTGTGTAAAGTATTTTGCATTATGATCATCTTATTCCATGCATAAAACAACATTAAGTGCTATGTTTTATTATTCAAATTTATTATCTGAAACTTAAAAAGTTTCAAAAGTTCAAAGATCAGTGTCAACGTCAGAAAACTGACAAAGGCCAGGAAGAGTTTTCTGAATTTTAAGGCTGATTTTATCTTTCCAGAAAACATAAATACAGTATTATTCATTTAGTGAAAGCACACCTTTAAACTATATTTTGCAAGGTTAAAATTTGAAAATACCACAACCTTCCTCAGAAAAACAGACATCCATCTAAGTAGCATATATAATTACTTGAATAAAGAGATTTGCCTTTTAAGTAATTTATAACTTTAAAACTGTAATGTTTGTTCTCAAAGAAGTTGCTGAATTTCATCCAAGTTCTACGACCTGTTTTATATGGCCTGGCATCGTAAGCCTGTGAAGTGTATGCTCATAGGACCTGTATTAACTATTTCAACTTAAAATTGTTAATACTATTTCAATAAGAGAACTACTTCAGTTTCCTATTTGTTGTGTAGCATAAATTATGCACATATTACTTCTTGTCAACACCTGAAATCTTATTGTAAACACATTCCTGCCTGTTTATGCTTTGCTATTACCATTAGAATGTTACTTCTGCAGGAATTTTGTCTACATGATATACCAAAGTACATAGTAAACACAGTAAATTTGACTTTTTACCTTTTATCATTTATTCATGTGTGAATTGCCTTTGAAAGTGTGCAACTCAATCCAAAGAATCAATACACATCTGAAGTTTTATGATAGTTAAGAAGAGTACCAAGGAGACAAAAATATTTTCTCCAAGCTTGTCCCTTCATTTCCAAACTTATTAAAGTAAATGTCACAGTGTGTCTTGAGAGAATAATGCTAAGTTTTTGCATTTAATATTAGTATCCAAATTATAATTTCTTGTTGACTAATTCCCATCTGGAATTGCATGAACAAGTGGCTGCCATTCTGTTGACCTTTTCTCAGCTTTTAGATCCACCTTGTTCCTTCAATGTCTCCTTTCAAAACAGACGTGACTCAGGAAAGAGAAAGGGAAGCTAAGAACTTAAGCAATAGCTAGTAAATCTCAAATTGTGGTAATTAATATTTCTTCTCTTTTCATCACTTTGTATTTGGAGTTAACTGCTTTGCTCCAATTATTTATAAATTAAATAATAAGTGATTCAGCATGATTATAACCTTAGTGTTTTATTTATTACTTTATCTTTTTGCACTTCATTACCAACTATCCTATCTCTTATTAAGCCCCATGATACCAACTCAGCTGAGCTTCTATTAATCATTATTATATATTCTGATTGGCATTTTATTAATAATATTTATTATTGAAGCCATGCAATAACTTGTATTTATGTGTCTGCTTTATTTAATTTTACATAAAATACGTGTAGTTCCACCCATTTTACTGAAAATAGTGACACATTACTATTTTGTAATTTACTAATCTTAAATTCATAAACTATGCATTCCTTACTCTTTTATTGATAAACATCTAGTTGATTCCATATATTGCTGTGTGGGTAAATATTTCCTTGATATGCTGACATAATATTCTATGGATATAAGCCAGAAGTAGAGTTGCTGATCACATCATAGTTTTAATTCTGTTCTATTGATGAACCTTCATATTGCTGATAAGATTCCATTACCAAGGCAATCTGGAACAAAAACAGTGAAGGTAGAGGCATTACAAATATGAACCAAAACTAATTTTTTTAAAAGTTGCAATAAAACACTGTGGCATAAAAGCCAGCACACAAACCAATGGAACAGAATGCCCAGAATCAACCCCACAGTTACAGACACAACAAAGACAATAGTCAATTAGGCCAGGTAGTGGAGATCTCATTTACTGTGTGGTGCTGGGAAATTATAGACATGTGCATACTGAATAACCCTGAAAACCTGTTTTCATTATTTCTTTTTTTAAAAATTTATTTATTTATTTATTTATTTTCCCTCATTTTTTTATTAAAAATTTTCATTTCCTCCCCTCCTTTCCTCCCTTCCCTCCCCTCCCTTCCACCCATACCCCCACTCCCTCCCCCTCCAGGCCAAAGAGCCATCAGGGTTCCCTACACTATGTTAAGTCCAAGGTCCTCCCAACTCCCCCAGGTCCAGGAAGGTGAGAAACTAAACTGACAAGGATCACACAGAGCCCGTCCATGCCGTAGAGTCCAAGCCCATTGCCATTGTCCTTGGTTTCTCAGTCAGCCTCCACCATCAGCCACATTCTTAAAATATTTTCCTCTATCTCTGGTTTCTTCTTGCAATTCTCATTATGTGTATAAATGCACTTTTGGTAACAACCATAGCCTTTCTGAAGCTATGTTCACTTCTCATCTTCATTAATTTTTGTTTTTAAATTTCTTTTATTTTTTAATTCTTTTTAATTTTTAAATTTTTTTCATTGCTCAAGGTTGATAATGTTCTGTCTTCAAATTCACTGATTTTTCTGACTGCTGGAATCTACTATTGTAACCATCAGCTGGTTCCTGGTACACTAGACTGCTCACAAGAATAGCTAAAGTTTAGTGGCTCCTGAACACAGGTGCTATAAGAATGGAGAGTTAGGAAAAGTCTAGATTAGCTATGGAGACATGCCCATGGACCATAGGCAGAGAGACAGAAGGAGCAGTGCTGGCTCTGGAAACTTCAGTTCAAGTGTATAATGGAAGCCTGAAGCTAAGATTGTGTCTAAGATGCCCCAAGAGTGATTAGCCTGAGAAGGAATCACCATTGACTCAAAATGTAGGCAAGTCCTCTTTGAAAGATGGAGGAAAGCGAGGGGTTGTGGATTCTTTAATTACATTACAATTCAAAAAATAAAATAAATATTGCTTTTAAAAGTATGCAAAACATAATTCACCCATGGTGAGGATGATTGTTCTTTGACAACGAACATCACACACACACACACACACACACACACACGTGCATGCACACACACACACAAAGAACTGAAATCTGAAGAGACCCCACAGTGTCAAAGATCAGAACAATCATGAGTTGTTTCTTCACACTGATTCAGAGAGCCTCCTGGAGAAAATCAGTTCCCAAGCATGCCAGAGACAACACTGTAATGGGCAGGCAGGAATTTTCAGATGAGGAAATTTCTAAAGAGAATAGAAAACTATATGGAACCCATTTTCACCCAATTAATGTTTTTAAATTAAGATCAGCAGCTATTCCCACCTGCAGTACCATACATAGGATATGGAAGGGGAAGGGTTGTAGAGAAACTACACAATTCCAACTAGAAAGATGAATAAAGATAATTTATATTTAATTTTTAATTTTAATTTTTATTGTCACTTTTAATCTTTAATTATATATATATGCAGTTTTAACTATTTTGTGTCAGCTTGTATCACTGCCGAAGATCATTTTATGACTTTTTTGAGTTGTCCCATTCTGTGTTGTTTTCTTTGTAACTTCTCATAATTCCAACACGTAAACCTTTTCCTCTTGTTCATATTTTATTCTCTTTCTCTTTTCCTATTTCTTCCTCTCTTTACTCCTTAAGTATTGGTACTCTTTGTTCAATAAAATTACTAACTATATTTTTTCAGGATCACTTCCTTAGTTTTGCTGTCTCAGAATCTTGTGAGGGGCACAGCTAAGTATATATGGCTTTTCTACTGAGAAACCACAAAGAAGCTGATGTCAAATCATCATAACTGTTGTCAAAATTGGCTTTCCCCATAAATATCACTGAAAACATAAATCCAAATGAAGACAACTCATCATGAAGACTTGTGTAAAATAAAACAAGTGAACACAAACAACAGGGAGGAAGAAATAATACAGAATGACACCCCAATCTCAACAAATGCATGAACAAGAATCATACGAGGAAATGTTATTATGACACCTTCAGGACCTTATAGCTCCTTACCACCAAAAGCCCAAGATAATGAGAAATATTAACTGCCAAGAGAAAAGTTTTTGGAACCCTACTTTTAAAAAATATCAATGACCAAACTAGTGAAACAAACAGGTAAATAAGGAAGCTCATTCAGGAACTAAATGGGAATTTTTCAGAAGGAAACTAGGCCTGAAAAAGAACCAAACAAAATCCTGAAAATGGGTCAATCAATAGTAAGATTACATTGGAATCTTAAGAAAGTTTCAAAGGTGGATGTCTTTCAGATGCTGTTTCTGCCAGCCCAAGACCAGCACAAGACTGAGCTAATCCACCTCACCTTATAGACCATGGAGCGGCATTTAAAGCCTCACTCTTTTCTGATATATAGACAGTTACTACAAGAGGAGTAGTGATTCCTTTTTCAAGAGAATCCCCCCCCCCTTACTGCAATCCTAAAGACATAAAATGGGTCAGAGGGAGAGGAGACATGGAAAAGGAACTTGGAGGAAGATAAGAGGAGTTGGTGCTAAGAAAAGTAGTGGAGGAACTTTTGATCAAAATGTGTGTGTGTGTGTGTGTGTGTGTGTGTGTGTGTGTGTGTGTGTATGACAGAGTAAATAATTTGAAAAATAGACTGATATAGGAGGGTCTTCTGTCTATATGTTACTTTCATTGGTTAAATAAAGAAACTGCCTTGGCTTTTTGATAGGACAGCAGCTTAGATAGGCAGAGTAGACCTAACAGAATGCTGGGAGAAAGAAAGCAGAGTCAGGAAGATGCCATGAATCTCCGGCCCGAGACAGACATAGGTTAGGATCTTTCTGGGTGAGCTACCACCTCGTGGTGCTACTGATTATTAGAAATGGGTTAATCAATATGTAAGAGCTAGCCATTAAGAGGCTAGAACTAATGGGCCAGGCAGTGTTTAAATGAATACAGTTTCCGTGTAATTATTTCAGGTGTAAAACTAGCTGGGGGGGGGGGAGCAGTCCGCCGCTCCTTTTACAATAGACAAAGCCCAAGATGACATGAGATAGAAGGATTTGAATAATGGGAACCAAAGATAACCTATTCAGTGGAAAATAACAAAGGCCTGGGCTGTGTCATGGCTCAGCAGGTAAAGATGTTTGCCATCAACAGTTTGAAAAATGAAGAAACTCCCGGAACCATGTAAAGGTTGGAGGGAGATTAAGTAAATTCATAAGGTTATCCACTAACCTCCAAGGACATGTGTGGTACATGAGCCTCTGGGGGTGAGTGGATGGCTGTATGTCCATGTGTGTACCTGAGCATGCACACACATGCACACAGCTACACAAAGCAATATTAAGACATTCAATTATTTCATTGTCTACGTAGCAATGAAATGGTAGCAGAAAAATTCAAAAGTAGAGAACAAAATGGACATCCAAATGCAGGAGGGAATTAGAGCTCTAAGTAGATATGACCAGAAAGGAACTTCCCTATGCCATAGTCAAGATGTCAAAGGTAAAGAGTAAAGAAACAATATTCAAAACTATAAGGGAAAATTTTCAACTCAGAAAGTCAAATATATTAGAAAAACATCTGTAAGAACAGGAAGAAAGTTTGAGGAGGCAGGTGACATATATTACAAAGGACAGCATCCTCCAGTCGTTGGCGTAAAATAACTAAATTTGCTCAAACTGCTCTACATGCCCTCTTTCATTCTTTGCTTTGTTTTCTATTTTATTTTTGTTTTCCAAGTTCAGTCATGGTCAGAATGGTCAATCAGGGAAAACCTCAGTTTTCATGGCTCTTATCACAGCTCACTGACTATGCAAGATATTTGGATCAGCATAATTTGTAATTTAGCTCTATCTGTGGAGAAGTATTGAATAACAACAAGCCAGACATCACAGACTTAAAGTTGAAGCAGATGAATCTATTTAGACCGCTTAGGGTATTAAAAAATAGTAAAAATATATTGTTTTAGAGATTGGGCACATCTGTTGAAAAAATACCAGAAACAAGATAACATTTTCATGTCTAGGTCTGTGTAATTTATATTAAATTTAGCAGCCTTTGTGTTATTAGTAACAACTGGTATTAGTCTGATGTTAACACTTCAATACATTATCTCCTTTAAACAAAAAAAATGGTTTTAGCTAATGTACTTCAACATCTGACAATTTTTGAATGTGAAATGCTTTGGAAGATTTTGGATGTGCTTTTTTTTCACCTCTGGGAAAGAAAAACCTGGGATTTTAATGTTCATCACTGCTTAAAGTGTAAGTCCAACTTTATGACCTCCTGAGATTGTCACTCACTGTGTTAGACCTTGGAAAACACAATTTTAATCTCTTCTAGTGTTTTTGCTGAAGCCATTGTCTGTATAGACAATATTAAAATGCAGATTTCCTGCGATAATATACCGATTTCTTGAAAGGACGCAAGCGGGAATGATAGCTATTAACATACTTATGTTAATAATAAAACACAGTATAGCAATTGTTCCTTCCCCTTACCATGACAGAAGAAAACGTTGAGTCCTGTGCATGGGCAAATGCTAAGAAAACATGCTATTGCTCGAAGGCTTGATTTCCACAAATACAAGGCAAATACTGAAGCACACACTGCTATTTCACATAAGAAACTCATGTTGAGAGATGTCTACTGAATTTCATGGATTTCATTACTGAGAGAGAGCTCTTGTCTCAGATAGCTAGAGTTTTATTGATGAAAGTTACCTTTCCACAGGAAAACAGATCAGAAGTCAGTCAGGTGCATGCACCCTTTATTTTTTTCTTTTATTCAAAATAGTTTTATTTTTCATATTTTTCTTTTGTTTTTCTTTTTCTTCCCTCTACTTCTCCCAGTTCCTCCCATCTTCCCTCCCATCCAGATCTACTTTCCTTTCTGTATCTCAATAGAAAATAAACAGGTTTAAAAGTTGAACAGTCAGAGATAGACATGCACACACCCATGCAGAGTGGTTTTCTCTAGCAGGCAGGAAGAAGGCAAGTTCCTGCAAGGTCTGGCACCACTGTGGTGAGCAAGCAGATAGGAGGGGAGAGAGACAGAATGAGGTTTATGTCCTGTGGAGAGAGACAGATCTGAAGAGGCAAAGGTTGTGAGAAAGGAGCTGATTTGCGATTCATGTTTGCTACCCAGGACACAGTATCATCCAGTCCTGGGATACCACCAAGGCGAAGTCTCAGTCCATGGCCCTACCACAGCCATGGTCTGTGCTGATGTCCATGGTCAACTGTTACCACTAAGTGCTGTGTGAATGATGGAACTTGGACCATCACATATGACTGTGTGGGTGCCAGAAGGCCATGCAATGACAGGCCCCACCCTGATCTCAATGACCTGGGATACCACATGGGATCATGAAGTTGTACAGACTTGAACTGCAGCTGGACGGACACATCTAGGGCCATGGTCCTACTGCAGCCAGAATCTGTATTAATGTCCGTGCTGCCTGTTACCCTCAGGAGTTATGTGGCTATAGGTATAGCCTGACTCCTGACAGTCAGGATACCTTTCCCTTCAGAGATGAAACACAATATGGGCCAATATCCAAGGCCATGTTGGTGCTCAAGGGTATACTGCCACCAGAACCATACAGATTGGGGTAGACTGCACTACCATCCAGGGCCATGGAGATGATCTATACCAAACTGTGACTAGGGACCATTTTGGGGTCTGTGGCCCTGCCACAGCCAGAGTTCGCATTGAGTTCCCTTGCTCTTATTGCCACAGAGGGTCACATGACTGCCCAGGAAACTGAATTGGCATGGGGCCAACTTGGCTGAAAACACACTGTTTCTGGGCCATTTTGGATTTGAGAAGCCTAAGCTGCCAACCAAGTTCATGGTGACATCCAGCTCCAAACTGCTGCTGCTACTGATGATGACCGAGAGGTCATGTAGCAGCTAAGGTCTGTGTAGGTGTTAGTTGCCCATGTTACCATAGGGGCCCAAGCAAACCATGTGTTGAACCAAATATTGAATTATAGGACCCCCTGCCAAAACATTTCTTACTGCCCCAGGGTGACCTTCCCCACACCAGGAGAGCTTACTCTGAACCTCCCTCATCCTGGGAAAAGGAATCCTGACGACCCCAGCACAGGAAAGTTGGCTTTGCTCCCAATAGGAGAGCTGGCCTCCCACTCTTGAAAGAGATCATGCAATTTGTCACCAAGGTCTATACCCATCTCCTGAGAGGGGTGGTCCCACTAGCTTGGACTGACCAGCTCAGCTGGCATTAGGGAACATATTAAGCTTGGAGTTGGCATACCCCAACATCTACCCCATCTATGGCCTGCTGGAGTATGTGAAGGAAGTGAACCTGCTGAACCACGGCCACAGGATTACCATGACTCCAGGCAAAAGCAGGATATCAGAAAGAAATGTCGGAGGGGGTTCAATATTACTGGTATACCAAAGCCAGAGCCTTGAACCTGACCAACAACTAGTTATACAATGAACATTTGCAAAAAGAGTGGTTTGGACTCTACTGCATGATTCACAGACTCTCTATGACCACTAAGATGAATGAATAAACAATGGAGAGGTGGGCAAGATAGAAGAGTAAAGTGTTTCCTTTTTCTTCTTCTTTTAAAAAGTTTTTATTGTTTATTTTATCTTATTTTTATTCTTTTGTAATTTTCCTTTGGTGGGGACAGAGAGAGGGGCAGGTACTGAGGACCTTCGAGATGAGTGGGATTGGGGTGCATGATATGAAATTCCCAAAGAAAAAAATAAAAAATAAAACAAATAAAAAAGAAACATACTCTTAAGGGATAATAATAAAACAAAGTTAATATAAGCTAAAACAAAAGCATTGGACTAGAACAAACAAAGAGAAGGGGAGAAAACAAGAAAAGGTACAAGAGACAGATATAGATACAGAGACCCACTGAAGGCCAGACTATGTTTAAAATATGGTAAGTTAGAAAGATATAATAGAATGCTAAAATGAGAGGACCCAGGAGAAACTTCTTTTAAATGTCTTTATTTGCATATTGGAAAACTAAAGCTCAATGTGCTACAACTGGTATGTGCTCCTAGTGCTAGCTATATCAGGCTGCAATTGAAATGTGAATCACTGGTGTTACAGAAAGTTTTCTTTTGCCTACCCCCTTTTTGTCGGTGTGTCTGTCTCTTTGTCTCTGCCTCTCTCTCTTGTGCATATAAACATACTCTGTGTGTGTGTGTGTGTGTGTGTGTGTGTGTGTGTGTGTGTGCATGTGGTGGTTTGAAAGAAAATGGTCCCCAAAGGGAGTGACACTATTAGGAGGTATGCCCTTGTTGGAGGAAGTATGTCATTATGAGGGTGGGTTTACAGTCTCTTTTTCTCAATATGAGAGTCAGTCAACTTCCTGTTGCTTCTGAGTCAAGATGTAGGACTCTCCATTCCAGCACCATATCTGCCTACATGCTACCATGCCCTCTATCCTAATGATAATGAATTGAATCTCAGAAACTGTAAGTGAGTCACCCCAATTAAATGTTTACATTTATAAGAGTTGTCATGGTCACGGTGTCTCTTCTTAGCAATAAAAATCTCTAGCTAAGACAGTGTGTGTGTGTGTTTATCAATAATATTTGAGGAAAACACAAAGAATTTGGCAGGGAGCAAAGGGGAAAGAGTTGGGGAAGGCTTAGGAGGAAGAATATAGCAAAATAGAAATACATAAATTTAATGAGAGAGTAGCATGTTGGTTATAAAATTTATTTTTTTAACCTCATCATCTTCAGCTATATGAGTCTCTATAAGTTTTTTAAGAATTAAACCTTGCTGTGTTTGCTCACTAGTTGTTAGCAAGTTTAAATACTTTCACAAATATATTTTGTAATATATATCACATAATTAACAGCTTCTGTATTAGACCTTCTGGATTTAAATCCAGACTCAAAAACTACTAACTATATTATATGGGAAGATGTTTAACCTCCCCAGGACTCAGTTTCCTCTCTGTAAGTAAGTGCAAGATTAATAATGAAACTCATTTGTTGTATTATTTACTTAGTTTATTAGTTTGTTGGAAGGATTAAAGAGTTAGCACTACGAAGTGCTTAGAACACACCTAACACAATTATAAGCATACAAGAGCATTTATTTGTGTCACTAGTGCTACTTCATATGGATAATATAGCTTCAAACTTTGGTGACTTCTGTATTTCTCATATTGATCAGTAAAAATCCTTCGTGTTTCATATTCACTACTTGTAATGTATCTTGAAGGTGTTTTCCCCAAGTATGTTGTCTAGTTTCCAGTGCTGATTATGGCAATGTTTTTCTGTTAGACATTTGTTCCTTTTTTTGTTTGTTTGTTTTTTCATGGTTTATTTTTTTATATTTAAAATTTTCAATCTCCTCTCCTCCTCCTTCCCCTTCCCTCCCCTCCCCTCCACCCATACCACCCCTCCCTCCCTCTCCAGGCCAAGGAACCATCAGGGTTCCCTACTCTATGTTAAGACCAAGGTCCTCCCAACTCCCCCCAGGTCCAGGAAGGTGATCAACCAAGCTGAGAAGGCTCCCACAGAGCCCGTCCATGCAGAAGAATCAAAGCCCAGCACCATTGTCCTTGGTTTCTCAGTCAGCCTCCACCTTCGGCCACATTCAGAGAGTCCGGTTTGGTCGCATGTTCCATCAGTCCCATTCCAACTGGAGTTGGTGATCTCCCATTAGGTCTGTCCCACCGTCTCCATGGGTGAACGCACCCCTCACGGTCCTGACTTTCTTTCTCATGTTCTCCCTCCTTCTGTTCCTCATCAGGACCTTGGGAGCTCTGTCTGGTGTTCCAATGCTGACTGATTTATCAAACATCCTTTTTAAATGATAAAACTTGATGAGTTGGGAGGTAAGTACAAACCACACACAATTGTAACCTATGCCTCCAAAATATTTTTCTTTCATATTTATCCCATTTAATATCTTAGATAAGCAGTTAATATAATATCTGCTATAGAGTTACTATAGTCCCTTACTTTTAAAATATTAGTCCTTTATTGATCACATAATTTCAATATTAATTTGTCTTTTCACTTAGTCATTTCTTTTGGTGTGACAAAACTGTTCAGTTTGATGCAGTCATGAATCTATTTTTGTGTTGTTTGCCTTTGTCATCAACTGTCTTTTAGGACTTTTACAATCCATGTCTCAGTTTAAGAATTATTTCATTTGGAGTTAATATTTGTATATAATATTAGATAAGGTTCTAATTTGTGGGGTTTTTGTACATGAATACCCAATTTTTCTAAACACCATTTGTTGAAAATGTTATCATTTAGTCTCACTGTATTCTGTGGGGGATGTTTTTGCTGTTGTTTTTCCTTGCTGGACACAAAATAGGAACTTACTAGGCAAGCACTCTACCACCAAGCTATATCACCAACCCCAAAGCTGTATAATTTTGGAAATCAGTGGACTGAACATTTAAGTTTGTTGCTGAACATTTGATAACAATATTGTGGTTTGTTTCCATGTGTCCTTAAGTGTTATATAAATTCCTGTGTAATTTCTTTGGTCCCAAGTTGCTAAAAGATTTGAAAATGCTTACTGGTAGATTTTTTTTTAAATAATATTTAAGCCTTACTCTAAACAAACTTACAAATCAATAAAAACACCTCAAACCAAAATTAACCAGACATAAAGTCAGTAAAAGTAAATGGACTTCTATACAGTTAGAATGGAAGCTCTGGATCAGAAGTTGCCTGCTGGTAGATTTGAATTGTGTGTACCTATTGGTGGAGTTTCCTGTCCCACAACTGCTCACTAATAATCACTCAGAGGCTTAATATTATTTATGAATGCTCATCTGATAGCTCAGGCTTGTCACTAGCTAATTCTTTTAGTTTAAATTAACCTTTATCACTTATCTGCTTTACCTAGGCTCTCAGGGTTTGTTTCTTTGTTTTCTACATATCCTGCTTCATCAGCAGCTGGCTAGTGTCTCCCTGACTCTGCCTGTCTTTTCCTGTGTCTGGCTGTCCAGCCTATACAACCTGCCAGGCTACTGATCTGTCATCTTTTTATTACCCCCATGAGAGTAATACATATTCAGAGTGCACAGAAGAATTATTCCACAGCTTGTACCTGCATCTAAACTTTTCTATTTAGTCTAACAGCTACATAAACTGACCCAGGGAACAAACCTTTATACTTCATGTTGAATTCCTTAAATTATAGCACAGTGTCTTTGGAAGCCAAGATGGGGCTTGAGTTGAATGACACAGTAAAACATGCATTTGAGTCGTATCTATTTCATAGCCCAAAGCTAATAATTATATTTGTTACTCAGTCATATCCTCAATGGAGAGAATTCATTATGTTATACGCAGAAACACTGGGATGTTAATGGAAATACTTTTCATGAGAAGTCAAAATATGTATTTATGACAGCACTGTAGTTGTTTCTCAGAAATCATCACTTTATATATATGACATATAAACACATTCATATAAACTTGCATGTGTCTTATTGGCAAGAGTTTCATTTATCTGTATTACTCAAAAGTGACAGTGTTTGGTGAAACAATACTAACTGATCATATCAAAGAAATTCCAGCAAAATACTTGCATTTCTCTCTCGAAACCTTTTACAGCTTGAATGAATGGTCTCTAATATCTTTTTGCTTCAAAATAAAAATGATTAATCTGTACTTGCAAATATTTTACTGAAAATATGAAACATTTCTTAACTGCATGCTTTTCATATATCCATCAAATATTCTTACAAGTAGTGATTTTATAAAACTGTTTGCACATTTATATACATTCTCACATAGGTGTGTGTGTAATCAAAGAAGTAATATATAATATACAGAATACTATATATTGTACAAATATAAGAATCATTATTTATATATGTACACACACACACACATATATATATATATGAATCAAATACGGCACAGTTGAACAAAAAAGACAACAGAACAGAAAGTCTTTTTCCCTGGGATTAACACAGTCTATCTGTGGAGCTTCAGAAAAGTACCATAAAACCATTCTTCATTTTTTTTAGGCAAAAACTAAGAGTTTGGGCCACCTTTCTTCTCTGTTTCCTTTTAGTTCTGTTCTGTCTAAGCCAGGCAGCATCTTCAATTCATGGTCGTAAGCAAGAATTGAGAATGAGTTTATCTTTCATTTGATTGATTTTTCTTTTTTGACTGAGTATCCTAATTATTCTGATTTTAGGAATATGTATATTTCTTTTGTTATAGGCTATTTTACAGTCTTAGAGTAAACAAATTCCTCTAAACAAGCACATGGTCAGGCCTATCGCAGCAATATCCCAATCCCTGGTACCAACTTCTGTCTTAAAGTTTTCTTTGCTTTGAAGAGACTCCATGGCCACAGGAAGTCTTAGTTTTAAAAAAGTCATCTAATAGGGGTGGCTCATGTATTTTTTAGAGGTTCAATTCATTATTATCCTGACAGGGAACAAGGTGACATGAAGGCAGATGTGGTTTTGGAGCTGAGAGTCCTACATATTGCAAGGAAAAGGAAGTGAACTGAGAGTCATGTTGAGGGAAGCCTGAGCAAAAGAGACCTCAAGGTCTACCCAACAGTGACATGCTTCCTCCAACAAGGGGCACACCTTCTAGTGCCACTCTGATTGGGGGGACATTCTCTTTCAAACCACCACACACTGTGTATTCTGTTTCATGGTTGTTGTGATCTGAAGTGCTCCTTTCATACTGCGCCGTATCTCGTCACTACTCAGAGAACATGAGGCTAGCTCATTATTTATTCATACTTACAGTGAATGCTTTATTTTCATTCACTGGACTCACATCAAAAGAACACTAGAGTATCTCATGTGTCCTTATCCTCATTTTGTTCAGACCCTCAATTCTGCATTATTCTGCCTTAAAGAACTGAATTGATAAATTTTAAAACCAGTAATGTCTATTTAATTTCTTTCACATCAGATCACTTTTTTTTAAATCAGGAACACAATCTCAGACAACATGCTTATTTATTTCTTATCAGTAATGAGAAATGAGGAAGTTGGGTTTAAATAGTCTTTCTTAAATTATCTTCAAAATATATTTTTAGAGTTTATTTTTTAGTTCTTAGAGAACATCATATAATATGTTTAGAACATATTCCCCCTGAACTCTCCCAACATCTATAACTCCTTTCTTAACCATTAAGCACTGTATCTTTATAAAGCCAAAATAAAACAAAAGAAAAAAAACCATCAAGGCCAATTTATGCAGCCCAAATATCTCTGGATGCTTGACCTTCCACTAAATCATGGTTAATTTACCAAGGCTTCACTTTTAAAGGAAATACTCTCAGTTTCCTAGCAGCTCTTAGCTGCCAATAGTTTCTCTGTAAGATTTGTGACTTCACGCTAAATTCCCTTCTCTGTGCTAGGGTTTTGTCTGTCTAGGACGTGTACAGTTCTTAAGCCTGTTGTCACAACTATTGTAAGCTTATATGTGAAGCTGTCATGTTGTGATAAGATGATAACAATTTCCTTGTAGTCAATCAGTTGCCTCTGGTTCTTTCTGCCTCCTCTTCTCCAATGACTCCTAAGCCTTTAAAGGAAAGTATGTAGTATATATGATCCATTTAGGGTGAGAATTCCATGTTTTCTTTCTAAATCTTGGCCAGCTGTGGGTCTCTTGTTAATCAATATCTACCCTAAATAGAAGTCCAGTGCCAAGAAGAGGTTAGTTATATTGTAATTATTAGCAAGTGACTTCCCATAAAACCCAAATATTGCAGGTTGTTGATGCACTCTTTGTTACCCTGAAGAATGTGATAGTAAGACCTTATTTGGAAAGACACCACATAGTTGAGTCACAGACAATAGACAAATCAAGCTGGTTGTGACTTAAAACTTCATCTGTACTGGACAGTTTTCATAGTGTGAGACGGGGCTATGTGTGCTTCCAAAAGAGAAAAAGAATCATCAGTCTTGTTCAGCTGCGAACTCTTGAAGCCAAATTAATGGCTAGCCTACCAAGACCTGTCAACTTGAGTAATAGTTGCATGAACAGTATGGGAATAATCATTTTCTGACTAGATTTAAGTCCTTCTCCAAAAGATGAAACCAATATCTGAAACCATTATAAGGCCAAGAACCTATGGTCAAACAGATTACAGGCCATAGATGAGAGCCTGCTACTATTAATCTGGTAATTGGACATAGTATAAAAGTAATTTCTAATGAGTTACCATCATACCCATAGACTAATGCATCTATCTTTCAACCCTCATAGATGCTTCTATTTTCAGCAGAAAATGATTCAGTTTATAAATTTTTAAAGCATCTGAAAAATATTAAAACAACAATATGAGGGCATACATTGTATTATTTTTCTCATGGAAATAACAAAAAGCCTGAAAAAAGCAATTTAAAGTTGAAAGGAAGGGAGGAATTGGACCCATGAATATACCGTGATGAAGAAGACATGGCAGCTGGAGTTTGAGGTAACTGGCTGCATTATCTCCACAGTCAGAAAGCAGAGAGATAAATTATTGTACTCAGAGATAAGTTGTTGTACCTTCTTATTGTATAGTCCATAAAATGGTACTTCAGGGTGGGTCATCCTTTCTCAACTGAACGCAACTGGTTATATCCCCACCTACACACCCAAGGGTGTTTTTCCATAATGATTCTAAATCAAGTCAAATTAACAATGATAACTACAATATTAGAATTTTATTTCTATTTTTCAACAATGAAGGATCATAAATAAAGTTCCATTTAGGGTGGAAATATCTGGCATTGATTTTTCTCAATAAGTATGAAAAACAGAATAGGCCATGTCCTGCCTTTAACCACTTATTGTATTCTACTGAACAAGATGAATAATGGTTTACTTTCATAGGATTTATACTCTATTATGAGAGGCCTATACATGTTCACATCAATAAATAAAAATGTGCTTATGTATATATTGATACATGTTTGAAAAGTGTTGGCCTTTAATCCAGCAAGTGTTAGACAGAGGCAAACAGATCTCTAAGTTCTCTTGGAGTTCAAGATCTACATAGTGGGTTTCAGGACAGCTAGAGTCACATAGAAAGAACCTGTCTATAAAAAAAAAGAGAAGAAAAGAAAGAAAGTATAGATGGATACAATATTCAGAATTAAAGAGAAAATGCATAGTGTGAAAATCTGTAAAGAAGATGTTCTTGATGAAATAACATTGAAGTGAAGAAGTGAAGGATGAATGGATGGTGAAGAAAGACTGGCAATGCAAATGAAAGACAACAGTAAGCATTCTGAAACAGAAAAGGAAAATCTCAAATGGCCTGTGGTATAAAAAAAAAAATCCAAGGTAAACAGAATATAGATAATGGGTGTTGAAGCATGAAATGAGCAGAACCTAAAGGCTTCTGCTACTTGACTTGCAGCTACAGGACTGCATAAAGATGTTAGTTTAGTGGCAAACCATGATGAGCTAATGAACGACTTTATGAGGCTATGAAATGACGTTTAAGAAGTCATGAACTATGGTAGTACATAAGGAAACAGTGTGACATGGAGGCCAGTATGGATGCAGTTAATAGTCTCAATGTTTTAAAAATTAAAACATTCACAAACATGATGATATGTATTTAATACAAAATCTTCAGCTCAAATTTGGCATTACGATTTGATTAACTTATTCAATGCACACTAACGAAAGGTTAGAATTTAAATATGATAGGTCCACAGATGCTTTCAGTTAAATTTTAAGGTTCTTTGCTAATGTGAATTATCTAGAGATCTGTAGCTGAGCCTTTTTTCACACACGTTTTTAACATGCAAGATGAGCTATTATTTTAAAAGAATTGGTGATTGAGTGTAGATGACTTCTGATGTATTTGCAAATTATTTCCTGGAAACTATGTTTTAGTTGAATTCATTTTGTCCTTTTCATATTTGCTAATAAGACATCTCTTTGGCTGGAAATTCTTTCTGGCTCATCCAAGCCCAGATTACCTGCTGGGTGACTGCAGACCCTAAGTGAGCTTGTCATTCTGTTCTCCTCAGCGGAATATGACATGCAAGACATGAGCTCAGCATGCTGAGTGATGAAGCCAACAGAAGGAGTGTTAAAGAGTTTATAGCTATGAAAACATGGGGATCTTTACCTCCTGGGAAGCTGCGTGACATGCCAAAGTAAATATTCTCATTCCCTTGGTTAACAATATTTTAGCGGTTCTCCCTACCACAGAACAATGTTATGACATGGCAGATGTCAAAAGAACTGATTTATTTTTACATTGGTTATATTTTGAAAATACAGTACACGTAGCACAGTTTATTGGGTCTAAAAGATGTTACTTGACAATGAGACAGATTAATAGATCACAAAACAGACAAACATCAATGTTTATTTGTAGCAAATTCCCCCCCCCCCCCAGGCATCAAAAGCCACCTCTAGCATACATCCTTTCTCATATAGGATATTCATTCACATAAATATATCATTGATCTTAGAGCTATACCAAAAAGCCTGTAAGTTTATATTCTGTAAAGTGTTTCAGATGAAATAAGTCACTTTGGAGATATGGAAAATTTCTTGAATTCGATGTGAAAAACAAAGCATGGATACTATGAAAAGTGTCTAATGGAAAAGAGGTTCATCTTTTATAAATCTCATAAACCCAGATTCTTTTATCATTTCTATTAATTTTTTTTTTGTTTTTTCGAGACAGGGTTTCTCTGCAGCTTTTTTAGAGCCTGCCCTGGAACTAGCTCTTGTAGACCAGGCTGGCCTCGAACTCACAGAGATCTGCCTGCCTCTGCCTCCCGAGTGCTGGGATTAAAGGCATGCGCCACCACCGCCCGGCCATTTCTATTAATTTTAAAGTAAAATATTTTCCTTTTTACTCTAACTGCTCAGTAGAATAAATTTGAAAGCACTATAATGCACTTTTCATAAAAAATATTTTAATTGCAATCTCAGTTTCTATGACCCAAGGAAGATATCACTTAAATAAGCTGGGCACAATCTTACATGCCGTGGACAAAGAATGAAGGGTTTTCTTCATGTTTATAGCCAGTGTTGGAAGAACCATAGATACAGATTTCAGACTGTTTTCCTGTTCATGCTAAGTATTGATCTAGAAGTAAATATGAAAAATAGCAATGACAAATTGAAGTTAAGAATCAGTTAAAAAGAAAAAGTTCAGAAAATCTGATGGTAGTGTTTGCAACTCCTTAAAACTATGAAGTGAATCCTTTTAAATATTATGGGTTCTGTGGCAAAAGGATGGGGTTGGACAGAAGTGATTAAGAAGGGAAAAGCTTTTGATTAGCTTCCCAAAGTTCCTGGGTTTTCATTGGTTTCTTCTTTCTCCTTTCCCTCAAATCCCAAAGGCTTATCATGAAATGGAGGATACCATTGACATAATTAAGTTAAATATTAGTAGATATTAGATACATATAGATATTAGTAGATGCTCTCACATCTTCAGCCTTTAAAACTTGAGTTTAGTGTCTTTAGTATGTTATTTAGTATTTTATTATTATTAGGATGGGATGGAATCTCCAAGTGTTTTTTTTTTTAATTTCTGCCTCCTCCCTGCCTCCCATTTACCTCTCCCTTCCCTCTTCACTCCCCCTCCCTCTCCTGCCCGAAGAGCAGTAAGGGTTCCCTGCCCTGTGGAAAGTCCAAGTTCCTCCCCCCTCCATTCAGGTCTAGGAAGGTGAGCATCGAAACAGGCTAGCTCCCCCCAAAGCTAGTATGTGTAGTAGGATCAAAATCCAGTGCCATTGTCCTTGACTTCTCAGTAGCCCTCATTGTCCACCATGTTTAGGGAGTCCGTGTAGGCATGTAGGAAAAGTGGTCCATAGATGGAGTTCAACAGGAAACACATTCCACAAGCTCATTCTCTATGATGTAAAGGTTGAAGCTGGAGACAAGGAAAGGCAGTACCATTCGCCGAACTCTTAGCAGGTACCAGACCTCCTCTCGTGGAACTTGCTGTGCATCCTTCCAACTAGCTCTCACCACTCGCATCTTAGTTGCTATGACAACATATTTTAGCATTAATTACTTATCTGCATTTTGGGGATGCTATTAGCACTGTAACACTGAGTTTACATCCCTAACACCCACCCCACTTTTTGGTGAGAGGGCGGCAGAGTCTCACTGTGTAGCTTAGCCTGCCCTTGAACTTACTAAGTACCTCAGTCTAACTTTGAACACTGAATCTTCCTGCTTCAGCCTCTCCAGCTCTGGGTCTCCAGCTGTGTACCAGCATCTGCAGCTCTTTGATAATATTGTAATGTTAACTTGATGAGGCTCCAGGAGGCTCAGCTATCTGGGTAAGTCTAGGAGAGAGGAAAGTCTGAGTTTATAGGCAGAGAAAGGGCACTGTCCTCGCAAGTGTGGGTGAGAATTATCTACCCCTCCAAAGAGAACAAAAGAAAGAGGCATTTGCTTCCTGTATGAACTGGAAATCCTTCCCTGCAGGATACTGGGGCTCCTTGTTATTATACTGGTTGTAGTACCAGGGTTCCTGGGGTTGTAGCTTTTGGGCAGAAGATGGGCAAACTTGCTGGCCTTCACAATCACACAGTTTAGTTCTAATAATAAAATCTCCTTCAGTATCTAGCATTAAAAAAGAAAAAGAAAAAGTTCATCAGATGAAATTTTAACACTTGAAATTGATACTCAGCATATAACAAGCCAATCAAGAACCAGTCAGAACAAAAAAAAACCTAATATTTACCTTTAGACATTCAATATATTCAAAATCTATACTAAACACCATAGCCCATCACTGTTTTGTTCTATATAGAAGATGAGAATCTTTGGGTTGTCAGAATCTGATTTTTCTAGAATGATGAGTAGAAGCTAAGCCCCATATATATAGAAATTGAATAAATTATATCATGAACTTTGGAAAGACTCAAATTAGAAAAGAGTTGTATGAGTCAGACATGAAGAAGGGGCATTTGGAACATTTAAGTTGATCAGAGAAATATTTTTGAAGAATACAGCATTTAAATAAACATATGAGGGAAAGAAAGAGTAGTTTAAGCTGTTTTTATCTGAACATTTTGTTCTAGGCATAAGAAGCCACCTGCATGTGCCTTGCAGTCAAAGCATGTCTTAGACAAATTGTCTCAATATGTGTTTGTGTTGGGGTGTCTTTAAAGTGAAAGAACAAATGGACAATATCATAGTTTATGGACTCTTCTAGTTTTTAAGGAACTGTGTAAAGTATTCAGTTATAGATAGGTGTGTTAAATCTATTAGATCCCAAGAGATTTTGTAATCTCTATCCCTTTCAAAAGTTATTTATTGTTCTTAGAACACAATAGTGAATCCACTATCTTCTCAGTAAACATCTACAGACAACTTATCAAGTACTGTTGTCAACCACAGAGTAGATTTAGATTAACTGATTCACTTTGTTCTATGTGGTATCTAGAAGAAAGGTCCTCAAAGGTATGTGCTCACACAGAACCTTTGGTTATGTTGCCTTCCATAGCCAAAGGGACACTGAGATATGACTCAGTGGAAGCTCATGAAATCCAAGTAAGCTGGATTATTAGTTTGAGATAAACATAACTGTCTTAGTTAGGGTTTCCATTCCTGTGAGAAAATAGCATGAACACCACAAACTATAAAGTAAAACATTTAATTGAGGTGGAAGCTTACAGTTTCAGGGCTTAGTCCATTATCTTCACAGTGGGAAGCAAGGTAATGTGCAGGAAGACATGGTGTGCACTACATCTTAATAAGCAGATAACAGAAAGTGGACTGTCTCACTGTGTATAGCTTGAGCAAAGGAGACCTCAAAGCCCAACCCCAGAGTTACACACTTCCTCCAATAAGGCCATACCTACTCCAACAAGGTCACACTTCCTAATAGTACCACTCCCTTTGAGGGTCATTTTCTTTTAAATTACGACAATAACTGTTAGTGTCCTTATAAGAGACATTAGAAGAATTATTTAGAGTTTAAAAGAAGGTGACATGTGTTCATCTATGTTCATAGCAGTATTATTTGTCATAGCCAGAACCTGGAAACAACCTAAATGCCCCTCCATTTATACAATGGAGTACTACATAGAAGAAAAAAATAATGACATCTTGAAATTTACAGGCAAATGGATGGAGCTAGAAAATATCATATTGAGTGAGGTAACCCAGACCCTGAAAGATAATTATCATATGTACTTACTCATAAGTGGTTTTTAAACATAAAACAAAGAAAACCAGCCTACAAATCACAATCCCAGAGAACCTAGACAATAATGAAGACCCTAAGAGAGAGACATGCATGGATCTAATCTACATGGGAAGTAGTAAAAGACAAGATCTGAGTAAATTGAGAGCATGGGGCATGGGAGAGGGTTGAAGGGGAGGGAAGAGAAAGGGAGGGGAGCAGAGAAAAGTGTATAGCTCAATAAAATCAATAAAAAAGAAGGAGACAGGACGGTCACAAAGACACAGAATGATTTAAACTGTACTTTTTTGCCTTTAAATCTAGGAACGTAATGAAGAGCTAAGGGTTACTAACAGTCTTTAAAAATGCACAAGAGGCTTGGCAGTAGATATCCAGGTAGACTTTAGGACTTCTGACGTTCACGCATGCATACATCTGACCCTCATACATATATCCATGTAGACTTTAGGACTTCTGACTTTCATACATACACTACACAGTTTTGAGTTCTGTTAATTCACTGCATTTGTAGGTAATTATTATAATAGAAGTTCAGAGGCCCAAGGTTCTTGATTCTTTTCAGACTTCATTTCTGAGAGCAAGCTTAATACTCATCTAAATTCTTCCCTGATTAATCCAAGTCTCAAAGTACCTTATACCAAGTACTACAGGGAAGTGAGGAAGCTCTAGCCCAGCCCAATCTTTATTGAAACTCACAAATTTGATTATATATTGAAAGGCCTTGGCTTATAGGAAGCTAAAGAGTTATTCATTTCTCTTCTTTTATTACTATATATTACATTGTTTTCCTTTTACCTTGACAAAGAGGATTGTTTTTGTCTGTGCTAACAGATTTGAAAAACATCTCCTATTGCTTCTTTTTATATTTTAATACACATACTTCTGGGATGTACATGATATTTTGAGAATCTCTGTATTATAATTTATACATTCAATGTTGCTTTTATCATTGTTTTTTTTAAATAAAAACAGTGAAAGCAACACAACAGAACCATATTTTATACTTTTGAATACTGTGTGTCCTTCGACGAGTCCCTTTGCCTTGCAGTGCTACTCTCAAGGTTCATCAGTATAATAGCTTTATACTGTATAAATTCTGTTTGAACAGAATTATTAAGATGACACATGTTCTCAGTTATCTTGAAGACAGTCCCAGAGTTAAAATATTGTACATATTTTAAATATGTATTAATTTAGATTCTCTAGATAAAGAGAACTCCTAAAATCATCACATACATACACATATAGGAAGAGAGAGAGAGAGAGAGAGAGAGAGAGAGAGAGAGAGAGAGAGAGAGAGAGAGAGAGAGAGAGAGAGAGAGAGAGAGAATGTCTTACAGGCTGTGGTCAAGGTAGTATAACAATGATTGTCTGCCAATGGAAGGTTCAAAAGTCCAGTATCTCAGCTGTTTTCAGTATATATCAGAATACAGAAGAAGTAGGCTGCAATGCCAATAAAGGAATAGACCTGCTAGGGAGCAGGAGAGAAAGGAGGCAAAGAGAGAACAAGCTTTCTTCTCCCATATCCATTATATAGGCTTCCAGTAGACAGTATGTCCCAGGTTAAAGGTGTATCTTCCTACCTCAAAGATTCATGATTGAAGTGTGTCTTTCCACTTCAAATGTTTTAATTAGAAAGAAATCCCTTGAAGGCGTGCCCAGTCATTTGATGTAATCAAGTTGACAAGACTAGCCATCACAAAATATAATGCCTTTTCATTGAAAATGTTTTATATTTTCATTATGCCTTTTACTTTTGAGGTTACAATACAATTACATCATTTTCCATTCTCTTTCCTCTATCCAAGACCTCTCATATCACCCTCTTTGATTTCTTTCAAATTTATGGCCTCTTTTGCATCAATTGTTGTTATATGCATAGATAGATAGATGATAGATAGATAGATAGATAGATGATAGATAGATAGATATAGATAGATAGATAGATAGATAGATAGATAGATAGATGATAGATGATAGATGATAGATAGATAGATAGATAGATAGATAGATAGATAGATAGATAGATGATAGATCAAATATATTCCTACATATAAACTGCTCAGCTGATATCATGTTTCTTGCATGCAAGATTTCAGGTATGACCATTTGATACTAGACAACCAATTGGTTCACTCACTTTAGACATTAGAGATGAAAGGGTGTAAGACGTATGCATGAGCAAACTTACAAAGAGAAATACAGATGCTCATTCAGTGCCATATAAATAGTGAGGGGCGGGCACAGTGCCCACATCTGTCCCATGGCTTTCTCAGTACCACCCCAGACAATATGTTCTTTAGCATGTCTTTTTTGTTTGCTTTAAGCAATCCCAAGGACTCAAGACGATATAGGCTATTAAATCATCAACTATGTTTCATTTCCAATATCCAATACCAATTTCCAGTCACCAAATGACTGGCATTTCACTAAACTTCAAGGTGGAGATGCTACAACATAGAGCAGACAGCCCAGTTCCCCCTGGAAAGATAAGCCTAATGAGTAAAGAAATACTCACAGAACTATTGTCAATATTTTCTTTTCATGTCTGAAAATGGGCACTTTCTCCAATTTTGGTTTCTTAAATGAAGTAAAATAAAATATCTACAGCATATAAATGTGAGAATATATCTCTCACTGTATACCAATATGTTGCCTGGAAATAATATTTTCTTTTCTAAATTTTAAAAATGTATTCATTTAGTGTGCATGCATGTGTGTATATGTGAGTTTGTGTGAGTACGGACATGCATGTGCTATTGTGCATATGTTGACAGAGGATAAATTTGGGGATTGTTTCTTACCTCCACTTTAGTTATTTGTTTATCTTTTTTGAGTCAGAGTTTCTCTGTGTAGCCCTGGCTGCCAACTCACCCTATATACCAGGCTGGTCTGAAACATAGAGATCTGCCTGCCTTGGTCTCCTAAGTGCTGGAATCAAAGGTGTGCATCACCACTGCCTTGCTAGATGAAGGGAAAGGAAGAATCTCTCTCTCTCTCTCTCTCACACACACACACACACACACACACACACACACACACACACACACTTCGCATCCATAAAAATGCTATCATGATGATGTTCTGAAAACACAAACTTGCACAAAATCTGCCATAATAAAGTAAGTCCAATGCAAGAAAATCGGTTATGCAAATGCTTGTTTAATCCTGCTAATTATCTTTAAAGCCATAGATAACTATTTAAGAATAACTTACACATTTTCCTCCTTTTAAAAGTCACCCTTTCTAACATGTGCATATTATCTTGCATAAGCCACATGCTCCAGACTGCAATCTTATACTCATATTTAAGTGACTTTATTATCTCTTTATAGTGCCTTTTTGTTGGTAGAGAAAATCAAACATTACACGGCAAATACAATCCACTCAGTGAAGTGTTAAAACAGCTGCACCAGTCCTAGATAATTCTAATAGTGTGTTCTCTGTAAAGTAACATTACCTCTGTATTGTACCTGGTGCCGACTTTTGAAATATGGATTGACTTACCAACTTAGTTCTGAACATCTGATATAGCGTGAATGAGAATAATAATATAGCAGGTGATTGCTAGTCACACCACATCTATCTTCTACCTTCTTTGGGTACTTAGAAGAAACTCTTCTCTGCTGGGAAATAGAAGAAAGCACCCTGCACTTTGAGAAATTCACAATCGGTCACTGAGTGAACTTTTGTTTTATTGCTTTCCTTGTGAAAATAATTCCTTTGTCTACAAGTGCTTGACAGTTCTGATCTTACCTTTATAAATGTTTTGAAATGTCATTACTTTTTTTGTTTTTAAGGAAGGAGGATCCCTGGTAGTTATCCATTATCACTATAGACAACAAAGGAGGTGTGGCCTTTTTCGAGTAGGAGTGGCCTTTTGGAGGACATACGTCACTGGAGGTGGGCTTTGAGGTTTGAGATGTTCATGCCAGACCCAGGGTTTCTCTCTCTCTTCTTCTGCTGGTCAATTCAGAAGCAAAACTCCCAGCTACCTCTCTAACACCATGCTTGTCTTCACACCACCATGCTCCATGCCATGACCATAACGAACTAAACCTCTAACTGTAAGTCAGGTCAGACTACATGTTTTCCTTTATAAGAGTTACTGTGGTCATGGTGTTCTACATAGCATTAGAAATCCTAACTAAGACAATGGGTAAGAGAAGACCACTCTATTGATGCAACAGCTTCAGAAAATGTCATTGCTTATATACCTCTCAGGAATCTACATCACTTTCTAGTCATGTGATATTATAAGGATATATAATTAGCTTGCTAAATACCCCATTTTGCTCATTATTTTTAGCTGTCAACTTGAAATATCTGGGGACAGAAAACCTCAGTTGAGGAATTCCCTTCATTAGATTGGCCTGCGGACATCTATATATGTCATTTCCTTATTGTTAAATGATGATAGGCCTAATCCACTGAGGACATCACCAGTCCTGGGAAGGTGTTTACCTGTTGTATTAAATCAGTTGAACAGAGGCAAGTAAGACAGTAAGGAGCTCCATAGTCTCTGATTCACTTGCTGTCTTGAATTTTCTTCCTTGAGGGCCTGCCTTGGCTTTTTCTTGATGATGACTTTAACCTGTCAGATGAAATAAACACCTTTTTCCTCTAAGTGACTTTTAGTCATAGTGTTTATCAGAACAACAACAAAAAGAGTAAGACATTCACGCTCAGAATAATGATGATCTAGAAATGTGTGTCCAGGAGGCCATAGAACTTTTCTTTTGCTCTTTCCATATATGCGATATTTGGTCTGCCTTACAAACCTTTAGAAAGATTAGTGAAAGACACAAGGTAAAACCTATTGAGTTGAATGCATTTGAATGTTGACCTCAACTAAAGGAACCATTGCCACACATAAGTATCTGTGTGTGTAATTTAAATGTGGTTTCTGTGTGTATAATTTAAATGTGGGTCACTACAAAAAAATAACTGAAATTCATTGTTTCAGGAGGAACAACAGTAGTAGTTTGTTAGCATGTAATTTAGATGAGAAGTTGTGTGAACCATTTTTTTTTCATACATTCTCAACCAAAAATGGAAAACAATGCTCACTAACCAGTAAAAATAGCCTAAAATGTTTAAGCTATGGACAGAGACTGTGTGAACAGTGGGAAATGTCACAAAATAGGAAAGACTTTTCATCATTTCCATTAAAAATGACAAGAATAAAGGAAGAATGTGTTTATACAAAGAGGTATTTGCAAAGTTGCCAGTCTCTCTTCACACACACACAAAAAAAATATGTACTTAGGTGGGTTTCCAGGTCATGTAGATCAACCTTTTACAGATCAAATATCACATGACTTGCTAATTAAGAAGGACCACTTGTTTCTGGAAAGGTCAGGTAGTTTGTAAAATACTCACCCACAGCTTGTCAAAATATAGTGAAACCTAGAACCACATAGAAAGGGCCATGAACATGTTGTGGAAGTTCTTCTTTATATGTGTTGTTCCTTATTGGTTGATGAGTAAAGCTGCTTCAGTCAGTAGCTTAGGATAGCAAAGCCAGGTGGGAAATTTGAACAGAAATGTGGACAGAGAATAAGCAGAGTCAGGGAGACACCACGTAGCTGCCGAAAAAAGACAGATGCCGGAGAACCTTGCCTGGTAAGTCACAGAATCATGTCAATACACAGATTATTAGAGATGGGTTAATTTAAGATGTAAGAAATGGGTTAATTTAAGATATAAGAGTTATCCAGGAATATGTCTAAGTTATTGGCCAAGCAGTGTTAAAATTAATATAGTTTCTGTGTGATTATTCAGGCCTGGGCAGCCAGGAACAAATAAGCAGTCTCCGCTTACCTGAGCACAGACATACACAGCCATGAATAAATGAACCATATCTACCATCACATCCACCGAGCACAAGTAGAAACCTTTCTTAAAATAGACAGATGTCTACCAAGTTAATTATATATTATAATTCAATGTAAGTTGTGTTACTTTGGTAGTAAATTGGTCACATTGCAAATTTGAAATTTGAAAAGTATTATGAGCTAAATTGTTCTCTCCTTTAATATGTTGAAGTCCAAAGACTATGGATGTCAGAATACATCAATATTTTATATAAGAACTCTAAAGAAGAATTGAAGTCTAAATGGAATCAAATAGATAGATCTTGATCCATATGATGATATTTCTCAATAGCAGCTTTAAATAATCAGTTAAATTTAAATGAACCCAATAGGATTGGACCATAATCCAATATGACTGTTACCTTTAAGAAAATCAAAAGAAAGAGCAGGAATGTACCAACATTGAAAGGAAAGAATCCATGAGGATAGATCAATTCAGTGGTCATGTGAAAGCAAATAAAAGAGATTTGAGAAGATAAAAAACAGTTTAAGACATTGATCTTGGACCTCTGTTCTCTAGAATTGTGAGAAAATAACTTTGTGCTGTTGAGGCCCTCCTGTTGGTGGAAATTTGCTATGACAGCCATAGAAAACAAATGCAATAAAAAAAGAGGCTAGAAACAGACAACATGAAAAATGAACTCTCTAATATTAAAAGCAGCAAAATGCTGTATCATGATATTAAAAGTTTATATTTCACATATTTGACAGAAACCATTTGCTACTGATAGTTTGACATTCTATGGAGAAAGCCAACCTTTAAATTCTTCTGCTTTACAAATATTGTAGTTTGGTAAATAAAAGTTTACAACTCTTAACCATAAACTATTTAAATGAACATATGCACATTGTTTTAAGAACAATTTCATTGAACACTAAGCAAACTATAGTGTGATCGAGAGTTTAGGCAGAAAATTTAAAAATCACATAATTTGCTGTATTGCAATATCTGCTTCATTGCTATGATCTAGAACACAAGCTGGGCTATCTATGAAGTAAGCATGTATTGAAAAAACAACAGTTATTTTTCTACTTCTTAATATAACTCATTTCTATGATTTCTGTCATTAAAATAAGGAATAATTCAATATATACAACAATTTTAATTGCACAATATTGTGATAGTCACATGACACTGAAAAAATATTTTCACCTTTCAAATTCGTGGGTGCGGTGGTGTATTGCTATAAATCCTGTTTTATTGCCATGAAGAGACATCATGAGCACGTGACCTTATAAAAGAAAGCAGTTCTTCAGAATGTGCTTAGAGTTTTAGAGGTTTACTCTATCATCACCAATGGCAGGAAAAATAGTAGCACCTAGGAAGACATGGTACAGAGAAGGAATCAAAAGTACCTCATCTGGATAAGCAGGCAGCAGGAAGAGAGAAAGCCACAGGCTTTTTTGAAACATCAAAGCCCACTACCCGTGACACAATTCTTTCAACAGAGTCACACCTACTCCAACAAGGCCATACTTCCTCAAAGTGCCAAGCTCTGATGACTACACATTCAAATCTATGAGCCAAGCCAATGGGGACCTGTTAGTCAAACCACTACAGTATTCAAAGTTTATTCTCAAGAATTCCCTATTTTATGAGACCAAATAGGGAAAAGGGACTGCTACCATGGCAGTATACTATTTAATCAGAATGTTACTCTGCCTTGTTTCTTTGTGAACACCCTGATGAACATGCATTTCAGTAATCCTAAAAGGGGGGGACAAAACTATTTACCAGGGGACTTTTAATATGCTTTCTGCTGTTACAGTAGGAATATATTTAACACCTGTTCCACTAATGGTAAGAATAAACACATAGTTACCCCTTCAGGAGCCATGCAGGTTAACTACCAGAATCAAACACAAATAGATGATGACTGCAGTGGGTCCTTAAAGATTACACTTGACCCAGCTTCAAATAAATAGAAGTTGTAGCTGTAAAAGCAGGTTCCCCACTCAGTCCAGATCCTCTTGGGTACAGCCTATGAGACTCCATACTTGCTGAGAATGGAGTAGTTACTTTCCACATCTTCTTCTAAAGGGCAGATCACAGACCTCTTTGCTCTGAAGGGATTGTTGGAGCTCAGTGTTCTGGGAATTGAAACTTAATGAATGTAGACATGGAGTATGATTTTTGAATAATTTAAATCTCTACCTTATTAAAAATAAAATTTAAAATACAACAGGGAAAGGAAAGATATACCCAACTACCTACAAAATAACAGTGAAAGGAAAAAAAGTTAGCTATCTGCTACTTTTCCTCATAAATCACCTTTCTGTATAAAATCACCTTTATGAAAATTATATAGAGGACTTAACTTTCAATTTTGTGAGATTTTGTATTTCTGAGGCTAATGAAGACATCCACATTACATCTCAAAGGCAAAAGGCCACAGGACAAACCAAATGCTGGTGAAGTAGGGATGCAGGATTGACCAGCACGGAGGTATCATTTATAGGATCATTGCCAAATGTGTCTGACAGTTGTTTTTCTGCCATTGTTACTGGCAGCCTAGAACATTCCCTTACTCCATGCTGCCTCACTGGGAAAAATGACTTCATTCTAAAACCCTAATGTCTGGTCTTAAAATGAAGACTTACATATGTGTTCTTAAGCACAAAGATCTTTCTAGAAACTCACCCTCTAGAAATAGTTATGCCTCCTTGGACGGTGAAAGGAACAAAAAAAAAAGGCCATTGGCAAGGACTGGCTAATGTAGCTGTGGGCATTTGTTTATGTAACAGCTTAGTGCTTTTTTCACTGTGTGGATATTTTTGGGGTATTACAGGTAATACAAGTCTTTACCATGTATTAGTGACTTCCACAGGTTAAGCACATTCATCTACCCAATCTTTCCTTGTCTTACAATCATTTTTCTTCAATGTCATTAAATAATTAACTAGGTTATTGGCATTTTCATTTCAAATGAGATAAGACTTGAGCCATTCACATCCTCACTGACTGAAAAAAATACACTTGTTTCAAAATCATCCCCAAATATTATCATCTTGTGCCTAACATACATTTATTGCTTGTACCCAAACAACAATAAATTTCATCCTTGAAAAAAGAAGGGAGTACTTTCTTCTTCAGCTAGTTGCTAATGACCCTCTCACTATATTGCTATGGAAACATATGGAGGTACTACAAGAGAAAGTGATCTGAGCTCTGTGGTACCTAAGTTGATGACTTATTTAAACCCTCAAGTATTATTTGAAGACAAGTGCCTTGCCATCCTTTAATGTGCCTGCGTATTTTAATGGCACAGGCTTACCTCAAAATAGGCTTCCTTGTGGTTATTCTAGACAAAGAAATATTTAACAACTGATACATGTTCATTGTGACCCCTTACAATTTGATGATGGAACCTTAAACCCCAATGTGATGGTATTTGGTAAATTAGAAGGCAATTAGGTCATTAGGGTAGAACTTCCTTTATGGGGTTAGTTCCCAAGTCAGAGACATGAGATTTGTTTCCAGTACAAAATATTGGCTCAGAACCTGGAACTTAGTAAGGGCTCAGCCTCCTTCTTTAATTAATGTTCCATGTTGATGGCACTTTTTAAATCATTCACAGTTACACAAAATGGTATACACTTGAGAATCCTGTATTTTCTTAGCCATATCCATGATTCCTGGAAGGTTAATTTTTTGTGTTTGTCTGAGTTTATTTCCAATAGGATGTGGTCCCCAGAGTCTGTCAATGCAGCTAAGTCTCATGATTCTGTTATGATGGTAAATCCACATTCTAATTAACAAACAAATTCTGCTGCTTCCTGTTCTACTCATGTCTGACCAGAAGTGAACAGCAAGAACAGGGTATCTTAGAGATGCTGACATTCCTACCTGCACCTGCCCCATGGCTCAGGTAAAAAGTATCTTTATTACCCATTCCCATAAAACACACTTCTCTGGTGAGTATTCTACCCTAAGTATATTCAAAATAACATGAGTATTGTTTTCCTCAATCCTGCTATTTCTTCTTTTACAGTTCATCACAATAACAAAGCTCATTGCACTTCCGTATTCTAAGTAATACTTCCTACATGTTTATAGTAGGTAAGCTAATAATGTATCATTCAATCTTCCAGGATTACTGTCAAGATATTAATCTCTATCTCCTCAAAATGCTGTCACCCATAAAACCCTTACCTGTGCAGTATTATGATCCAGACACCTGATCAATATCATACCACAGGATTGTCAAAATGGCTTTGTAATAACATGCCACCTCTTCAGCATGTCTTCCTTGTGCCAAACTGTTGAGATTTCTGAGGGTTTTTCTAATGCAACTGCTAGTGTTATTTTGACTAATAAATAGACAGTCTGTTCCTGTAGAGAATAAAGTCAATGAGCAGAAGAATACCTTGCTATATACATGTGACACAGTTCAGTCCTCTTTGATAATCCACCACATCTGTGTCCTGGATATACTAATTCTTTACAATAATTTATAATTTAGAAACTATAAGAAATATCCATGCATATCACCCTCTTTGATCTTAGTTAAAAGGAGTCAATGTGAAAATTATACTCCCTTTTAACCAATAAGTAAACTGATGGATACAAATTTTCCGCTCAATGTAGCTAAATACTAAAATAATAAATTCAGACTTTAGAGACCCATATTCTACTATGACCATAAATATACTCACATACATATGTTTGTATATGTACATGAATATATATATGTATCTATATATGTATCTATACATGTATGTATATTAATATCTCTTTGTACTTTCGCAATCCCTTCTCCAAATCCATAATTATTATTAACTATGTTCCTAGAAAGAGTTATAGTATGTAAATTTTTTTGTTCTTCTTTAACAAATTTCTTCTGTGAGTCTCAGCTCTGCTGGCATCTGCTGTTAACATTTCTCCATCCTTTTCCCTCTTCATTCCCTCAAATCATAGGTTTGGGGATCTTGGGAGCACACTGCTTTCCTCTATGTTTCCGTCTATCTTTAAAGTTCTCTATAAGGTAAATGACCTTATGAGCACATTTCTCCAAACATACAAGTAATTGGTTTGGATTAATATTTTTTAAGGAAACATAGCTGATCCAACCAGAATTTAAACATCCCTAAATTGGTAAACTTTCAGTTTTATAAAAACCCAGTTGGGAAAAAGCTACACTACTACTGAGTGGACAGCTGGTGTCCAACTTCAGAATGGCAGTATTTATGGACTCTCTCTTATCTGTTCCAAAGTCTGGTGGCTGTTATGATATTTTTAACAGAGGGATATAGAATTGTATTTAACAAAGGATAAGCAATTGACTAAAGACTACAAATTCAGTAACTAACTGAACCTAGATTCATGTCTACTTCTGTCCAGCAGTAAAGTACGGTTTGTGGTTTTTTTCTCAGTATCATCACATATTTCAGCTTCTGAAATGATGTTTCAGGAAGAGCTATGAATCTCTGAGGCTGATCATGGGTAAAGCATCGCAGAAGCAAGCTTTTAAATTTTATTATTTGCCATGTAACAGCATTTAAATTTTAAATATCTCACAGTTTGAAGTATATTTCCCACTAGGTCTGGGTCTTATATAAATAAAAATGTTATAACAAAAAGAAAGAAAGAAAGGAAGGAAGGAAGAAAGAAATGAAGGAAGGAGGGAAGGAAGGAAGGAATGAAGGAAGGAAGGAAAGAAGGAAGGAAGACAAAAGAAGGTATGAAAACAAGGTAGTATTTACAATTGCAAGATGGACTATAATAAATGCCACTTAAACTCCAGAACATTCTCCTTGATTCACTTAATATAACTCTACAAAGATATAAATTTGAGTGAAAATAATAAAAATTAATTACCTTGCCAAAAGCTTCTTTGTAAAATGAAGAAATAAAAACTGAACACTTTTATTTTACTTAAAGAACAATCTGGGATATTTAATTTTTAGTAATACCACAATAAACTATACTAGATGAGATTTTAACTGGATAAGTGCATCAATTTGATGCCCTGAATTGTTATTACCTAATTTGCTAGCATGCTTCAGAGTTGAGTATGAAATTATAGGAATTTCAAAAGAAATTCAGAAAATATAGCAGTGAATTTGACAGTAAAGAGAGTAACCATTTTTATTATTTGACAATTTCATACATGTGTAAAATATGTTTTAATCTAGGCCATCCATTTTCACTGACCATTTCTTCACTGTTCTCCAAACACATTACCCTCACTAATTAATATATTCCTTAAAAAAGAAGAAATACCCACTGAGTGCCCTCAGTTGCCCTAACACATGGGTGTATGACCATCTACTGGAGCTTAAGTAGTCTATCAGGGGCAGAATCCATGAACAGAACTGACTCTTCCTCTTCTAGCCTCCATAGAGTGCCAGTAGCTCTTCAGACAGGTGGGAATTCAGAGCCCCCATCCCACCCACGTTGAGATTTTTACTGGCTTGATCTTGTTCAAATCTTGTACCTGCAATCACAGCTTCTATGAGCGCATGTGTACCACAGCCTTTAAATGTACAGCAAATAGGGTTTGGCTGCAGATGTCCACTCCTTCTGGGTCTTACAGTCTTTCTGTCTCCTCTTTCATGGCAATTTCTGAGCCTGAGTTCTCAGGAAGAACTGAAAACACCTTAGTCTTTCTGATTCCGCATGTCAATCAGATGTGGGTCTCTTTGTTCATCACCATCTACTGAAAAAAGAAAATTCCCTAGATATTCTAGAGAGATGTTCAAACCTATGGGTATAAATAGAAAAAGCGAGGGGGTAGTTTAATATTATGCTTACTTAGCAGAATTAGAGTAGTGCTTTTTCCCTAGGAACTATGAACTAGTCAGTCGCAGGTCCTTAGTCTTGTTAATTTTATAGAATAAACTATTTTCTTACCTAACGTGTAAAAGCTAATGAGGTTAATGTAGCCTGCACTGTGAAAGATTCTTGGTAACACTGTGCTAAGTGAAGGAAACCAGACATGAAAGACGACATGTGATTATTTGACATTGAATGCCCAAGATGGGCAACCAAGTACATGAACAGATGCTGAGGACTAAGACGCATAAAAAGATTAAGTGGTAACGTATGAAAGTCTCTTGGGAGTACTTTTTGAGATCACAAAAAGTATTTTAAGATGAACAGTTAGGAGCATTCTAAAAATCATTGAACGGGTAAATTTTGGGTTTGAAACCAAGTTAACACTGTGATGGTGCTGGAGAAAGGCTTGGCAGTTAAGAACACTTGATCATACAGACGACCCAGGTTCAGGTCTCAGCACTTTCATGGAGACTCACTACAGTTAACTTCAACTGCAAGGGATCTGATACTTTCTTCAGATGTCCTCAGGCATCTCTGTGTATGTGTGGTGCACATACATGTGTGTATGGCAAATACTCATTTACATACGTGTATGTCAAATACTCATTCACAGAACATAAATAAATCTGAGAAAGCAAAGAAGATTTTTAATGCTAGTAATCGGATTAGATTCCACTTCGATGTGGTTGAATCGTTGCACTTATTCTATTTCAATAAAATAGCTGCCTTTGGTTTAGCAACTGAAAAGCCATGCCTTGGGGTTAGATTCACATTTCATCTGTATCTGCACTGCAACTTTAATAATATTAATGTTGAAAATAACCATTCATAAACGTGTCCTTCATATCACATAATGCTATGAAAATGTCCTCAACCAGGACACAACTGCAATAGAAGTTTTCAGTACACAGCAGGATGCCAATTTAAACGTTGGATCAATTGATAAATCTTTAAAGTTAAATTGTCCACGTGAAGGTAAAGTTACACTGCTCTATTATTGAACTGTGCATTAAAATCGAGTTAGTTTCATTCACTGATATAACTTTGGATGGAAAGTGTTTTGTCATGTATTACTAATTACATTAAGTGCAAAAATAAGAGCTATTTCGATTTACGTTTTTCCTTTAGTGCAGGCTGAACTTTCCAGTATCCTTTACTTTATTAGGGTGACTCTGCCTTCCTTGTGATTTCTGTTGTTCTGAGAAAATACCATGACCCAAAGCACTGGGAGAGGGTGTATATTAGTTTACACATTATCACAGTCCATCACTACAGAAGCTCACGACAGGAATCTGCAGAAGGGGCTGATGCAGAGGCTTTGGAGGAATCCTGCTTGCTGGCTTGTTCCCAGTAGCTTTTTCAGCTTACTTATAGCATCCAGAATCACCGGACCGGAAATATCACAGCCCGCAGAAAGTTGGGCCCTCCCACATCAATTAATTCTCAAATAGTTGAAGTCAAGTAAAATGAACTACAGGTTTGACCACAGGCCAGTCTGGCAGAAGCATTTCTCTATTGAGGGTCCCTCTTCCAACATGTGGCTTCAGATTCTATCAAGTTGGCCTTAGAGTGGCCAGCATAGTCCTTGTATTGTGTAACAACACAATCTTCCTATTATTTTCTTCTCGACTACTTACTCATGTACCTTTAAGACTAATGACCCTTTAAAATTATGACTATAGGATGATTATTTTTAAAGGATGCTAGAGAGCAATGCTTGAAGATGTCCTATAAATATATTGTTGTTTGTATTTTATATAAGCTATCAAAATGACAAATCAAATATAAAATCTAACACAGGTAATTCGTAAATCTGTGCAAATGTCAAATGAGAAAATATGTTCTAAAATTTAGGAGGAAGTAATTGAAAAACTAAAGGAATAGCTCATTAACAGCTTTAAGACTTGGAAATAGTATTGAATGGAATTCTAATATGAAGAGTCCAAAAGAAAAAGATACCATTCTCCCCTTGCACATGTATTGATTTTTGTACTAACTTTGTTTGGAGAACAAATATTATACAAAGATATGAGTTATACAAAATAAATTTGGACCAGCAACTTTATCCTTCATAATGAATTATTTTCAGGTACTAAACATACTCCAGATAAACACATAAAGATCAGACACCTTCATATTTACAAGACTCTATAAAGGACGATATAACTAATTCCAAAAGAATCAGGAGTTAAGAGTTAGATCTAGAATTGACAGCAATAGGTCTTGTTAACCTTTTTGGCTAGTCACCTTGGCTTTAGGAGTAGCAAAAGCATTTCTAAAAGTGATGCTTAATTAAGAAAAGACTGATTATCAAGTAGTTGGCAGAATAATTGGCATTACTGTTTTAGAGGGTTGTGACATGACTGACAAGGGTGTCTTATCTAGGTGAGCACAATAACAGAGCAAGGCCTGAAGGGCTATGCTGCATCACCATGACAATACGAATAGCCTACCAATACAGGAAATTAACTCTCAGGTCTAACTGTTCACACTGATTCTCTGCTGTGGGTCCAGAGTTTTTTAAAATTTAGTGAGATTTATTCCTTGAGTTACATAAAAGATATTCTTTCCACAATTTTTTTTCTCCAAATGTACACTGGCTTTATTGAAACACTGAATTTGTAATAAAAGATTGGACTATTCCAGAAGAAAAAAAGAAATAATGAAGATGTATATAACTACTGTATGACATATAGACAGAATTTGACTTCCCCTGTTGTCAAATAATTTATTACGACAAGAAAGGGACCTATATTATTTTTTCTTTTAGGTGGGTCTTTGAGACAGGCTCTCTCTACATAGTCTGGTTGTCATGGAACTCATGTAGAACAGACTGGCCATTAATAATTTTGCAAATTTTTTTTAGGAAAATCATTTTGTCCTACAGAAAACTCTAAAGGTATTCCAGTCTAAACACTTGCCATTTTGTTCCTATACACTCTACTATACTTTCTAAAATAAGTATTCTTCTTATGGGATATATTTAGAGTTTGATACATGTTATATCTTAAATAATTTTGGAAGCTATTATAAAATGCTTTATAAAATATAGACTTATTTCCTAAAATAGAAAAGAAAGGAGCAATATGTTTATATCCACATTAAAAACAACCCTCATCATATGCACCCCTCTTCATAGCAGAGGGAGGACTTATTTTTCTTATTATTCATATAAATCCTTTATGATTTTGTTACATACATTTCTCCATGATAGTTTGCAAACAAAAAATTTAAAAGAAGATAGAAAAACATGTTTATATAACTGTATGAAATACCCATAGTTCAATATCTCATACATAAGGAAATAAAAGGGTAAGGGAAGAGAGGGAGAGACAGAGAGAGAGATGCACACAGAGAGAACTAGAGAACTGATCTTTAATGAAGTTATATCAGACAATTGTGGGAGGAACATAGTTGAAATCCAAAGGCCAGTTGATGGTCTAGATATTCAGAAAAGAGTTGACATTGCCTTTTTGTTTTAGTGACAGTGTCCTTTGCTTTGCAGAAGCTGCTCAGCTTCAGGAGGTCCCATTTATTTAATGTTGCCCTTAATGTCTGTGCTGCTGGGGCTATACGTAGGAAGCGGTCTCCTGTGCCCAAATGTTTTAGAGTACTTCCCACTTTCTCCTCTGACAGGTTCAGTGTGTTCAGATTGATATTGAGGTCTTTAATCCATTTGGACTTGAGTTTTGTGCATGGTGATAGATACGGATCTACTTTCATTCTTCTACAGGTTGACATCCAGTTATGCCAGCACCATTTGATTAAGATGCTTTCTTTCTTCCATTGTGTGCTTTTAGCTCCTTTATCGAAAATCAGGTGTTCATAGGTTTGTGGGTTAAGATCCGGGTCTTCTATTCGATTCCATTGGTCGACTTCTCTGTTTTTATGCCAGTACCAAGCTGTTTTCAATACTGTAGCTCTGTAATAGAGTTTGAAGTCAGGGATGGTAATGCCTCCAGAAGTTCCTTTATTGTATAAGATTGTTTTGGCTATCCTGGGTTTTTTTGCTTTTCCATATAAAGTTGATTATTGTCCTCTCAAGGTCTGTGAAGAATTTTGTTGGGACCTTGATGGGGAGTGCATTGAATCTATAGATTGCTTTTGGTAGCCATAAATAAAGGACATCGAGCCTATAATTTGTAAAAAATCCTAGAGAAGCTAAATAAGAAGGTGAATCCAAAGAAAAACATATAGTTATCCTTCTGGATATTGGAAGTAGACAAGATTGCCGGACAAAAAATGGGAACATGGGGGTGGGGTGGGATGGGGGGATGAGGGGATGGGGAGAGAAAAGTGTGAAGTGGAGGATAGGAAGAGCTTGGGGGAAGAGGATGGTTGGGATATAGGAAGGGTGGATATGGGAACAAGGAATTATATATCTTAATTAAGGGAGCCAATCTAGGGTTGGCAGAGACTTGACTCTAGAGGGGTTCCCAGGTGGTCAGGAAGACGCCCCCAGCTAGCTCCTTGGGCAGCTGAGGAGAGGGTGCCAGAAATGTCCAGATCCTATTGCCATACTCATGAATATCTTGCATATCACCATAGAACCTTCACCTGGCGTTGGATGGAGAAAATGACAGAGCCCCACATAGGAGCACCAGACTGAGCACCCAAGGTCCTGATGAGGAGCAAAAGGAGGGAGATCATGAGAAAGGAAGTCAGGACCTTGAGGGGTGCGTTCACCCATTGAGACGGTGGGACAGATCTAACAGGAGACCACCAAGTCCAGTTCGAATGGGACTGATGGAACAGGGGACCAAACCGGACTCTCTGAATGTGGCTGATGGTGGAGGAGGACTGAGAAACCAAGGACAACGGCAATGAACATGAACTCTACAGCATGGACGGGCTCACTGTGAGCCTTGTCATCTTGGTTGCTCACCTTCCTGGACTTAGAGGGAGTTGGGAGGACCTTGGACTTAACATAGTGAAGAGAACCCTGATGGCTCTTTGGCTTGGAGAGGGAGGGAGTGGGGGTATGGGTGGAAGGAAGGGGAGAGAAGGGGAGGAGGAGGGGAGGAGATGGAAATTTTTAATAAAAAAATGAGAAAAAAATAAAACATTAGGAAGAAACAAAAAAAAAAGAAATAAGCGGCCAGTGTTCTGCAAAAACATGGGCATCGTGACCAACAAGGAGGAATTACCAGATGCGTCCGCTGATAAGGGAGATAGAAGGAAAACACAAACTAGGGTCCTAGCTGGGACTGCGGGGTAATGAAAAGAGGCAGCAAGCGGGGGAAATGGGCAAGGTTTGAGTGTCTCTTAGACTGTGACAAGTTAATTTCTTATTTTTAACAAAAATATGTATTTTTTAAGTGTTGGGGATGGAACGTAGGGACTTGAGCGTGCTGCACAAGCACTCTCCCCAGTCTTTTCGGCTTCTAATCTCTATGAAAATTGTATATATTTATGGAGCGCTGTGTGATGTTTTCATATGTATATCCTTTCTGTAATGTTCAAGCCAAGTTAAACACATCGATTTCCTCAAAAAAAAAAAAAAAAAAAAAAAAAGAATGAGGTCCAGCAATAAGGTCACTAGGAGAGTAGGAGCTCCCACATCCCCTTCTTGGTGGCTTAGATGAAGCCTCGCATCTCTCTCCTGACACTGATGCTCCTCTAGCTGTTCTGTGTCTTAAGCAGATGTCCTTTTTCCATTTGATCCATGACTTGCTTTTATGTTTCTTTTCCCAGAAATTAAATATTGCTTCCTTGACAAAATCCACTTTCTGAAAAAAAAAGAGTTGACATTGCAACCATACTTCTGAAGGTTGGGAATTCAAGCAGAATTTTTGTGTGGCAGTCTGGAGGCTGAATTCTTTTGGCACCCTGAGTCCTTGCTTTTAAGGACTGGAATTGATCAGATGGAATTAACTACACTGGGGAAATCAGTCTGTTTCATTTAGAGCAACGGTTCATAAATATTAATCCTATGTCAAAAATGCCTGTGCAGGATTTGGGGAGTAAGAAGGCAGATCCGAAACTGCCTGCCTGTGACTCCATGCATGAGAGGCTGATAAAAACAACAAAGTTTATTCTGAGAAAAGAGAGGAAGATCATGGGGAAATCAAGAAAGCTGATAGAGCATATGAAGAGCAGCACAAGGGCACAGAAAAAATGATATAGAACAATGAGGGAAAGCCCTGACTCTTCTGGGAAGGGGAGCCAAGGCCACACTTTCATGGTAAGCCAGGTGTCAGGCCAGAGTACTTACAATCTGGAAATACAGTGGGGGACATTAGTGAGGCATTGATTCTTCCTGCACCTGCTCAGCAATGGAAAATTTTGATTCCACAAATCTCAAGGATCTACATAAAGTAGTCAGAGATTCTATTGTTTGTGAATCATCTATATCAACTCATCTCTCTTACCACGTGGTAGGATGCAATTTAATAACATCAACAGAGAAGCCTCTCTGATTCTTTGCTTTTTGTTATTTAATTTTTTTCCCATTCCTCTTTTGGTGTTGTCTGCAAGAAAAGGCACGTGCAATTTGAAAATGAAAGGACAGAAGGAGCAAAGGGATACAAGGGGGTAGTGTGAGGTTGAATATGAGCAAATACGTGATACGCATGAATGAAAATATTATAAAGAAACTCATCATTTTGTCCAGTGTATAAATGTTAATGATTTTAATTTCCTTTGAAGCAGCATCTATGCAAATATATGAGAAATTAACTGATCACTGTGGTTTACTAGATTTAGTAAGTAAAATTAACTATTGTAATTTCTACCTTTAAAATGAATAATTTTTCAAATTTTAAATTTTATGCAAAAGATAGAAAGCTTTAGTAATTAGATTAAACACTTGATTTTCCTGTGACATTTATTTACAGAATCTATGCATTTGACTGTGTTTATAATTTGATTCTTTAAAAATCTCGATGCTAGACTTGGTGACATAGGTCTGTAATTCCAAATCTTGGATCTGAGAACAGTTCAAGTATAGCTTGGAAACTTATACCCTTTCTCAAAATAATTATTGAAAGAGAAATGGGAATATAACTTAGTTGTTATATGAATGGCTCCTTGTCTTTAATATCAAGAGAGAAAAAAGGGAAAGAAATGTACTTCCTGTTATGGGCAAAGCATTTTCAGATGTTCACAACAATGCTTCTATATGTGCCCTTGCAAATGCACCCCAGTGCATATGTCCTTGAGTCCCTTTCTAGGAATAAATCTGTTTCTAGATGTACACTTTTTTTTACAGACCTTTACTTGTTCTGTCCAATTTACACTGAAATATAATGAACATATCTCAGATTTTTCACACAGCATCCTTAGGACAGCTATTATTTGGAAGTTATTACAGTTAGATTTTAGAAAGGCAGTATGGTGGTCACTCATATTTTTATGTAACCCAGCAATTACTTCACAGCCTTCTATAAACAAAATATTGGTATCATGTAGTAAAGGGTATAATTAATCACAACAAATAGGATTAAGACTATCATCTCAACTTCTATTAAGATCAAAGTTTGCTTCCATGTAAGAAACAAATCATGTTCATTTTGGATACAAAATCAAAAACCTCACAATTTTGATATATTTTGACTTCAGAACTATAAAGTTCCAATTGCTAGCACATCATTACATCCATTCAATGTTACAACATTTTCTGTTCCAATACAGTGTGGATGAAATATTTTGAAATGTGGCTGATAGTGGCCTGTCATTAAGGATCTGACATCCTTCCGGGCAGTTGGTTTGGGCTTCCTCCTGTGTGAACTGCTTTTGTATAGTGTGTCATAATTGCTCTTGTTTTGCCTTTTAATTTTAACAAGTAAGAATGTATATATTAATCATGTTTTAAAAGCAATATATTCAACACTAAGAGCATTTAGTCTGCGATTTGTCTTTGTCCTATATTGGGATATGTGTGTGCAAGAGCGCCTGTGTGTATTTATCACAGAACTTCCTTAACTGTAGTAAAAATTACCATCTTCCTGTTTGAAACAGATGGTATGAGACTTAGTGCATGCATTTAAATGTATTTAAATAATTCTTTCCTGTTATAATATAGCTATATAGCTATGACATGTCCTTAATTTTCTTTTAAAGATTTTATGTTAAACTCCCTTGATATAGATTTTTTTTTCTTTTGTTGTTTGGTTGTTCACTTTTTTTTGCTTTGTTCTGTTTTCTGAGACAGGGTTTTAGTATGTACCCCCGGATGGACTTATACAAGAAATCCTTCTGCCTCTGCTTCCTAATGCTGGAATTATAGGTTTTTAATACCTAGGGACTTGATATTTAATAAGTTGTAAAGAAGTATTGCAGTCTTGTTGCATGCATGTACACAGTTTTCCAAAGACCCTACACCAGAAAGATTATTTCACCCTAATACATTCTGTCTTGGGTAGAGTTTCTATTGTTGTGCAGAGACACCATGATCTCAGCAACTTTTATAAAGAAAAGCATTTAATTGGGCCTGGCTTGCAATTCAGAGCTCTAGTCCATTGTCACCATGGTGGGAAGCATGGCAGCATGCAGGCACACAGAGTTCCATAGAGGTAGCTGAGAGCTCTACGTTCATTTCTGAGGGTAGCAGGAAGACACTGTGAAGCAATGACCTAGCTTGAGCATCTGAAACCTAAACACCCACCCCTAGTGACACATCCTCCAAAAAGACCACACCTACTCCAATGAGGCCATACCTCCTAATAATGCCATTCCCAAGGGCCTTTAGGGGCCATTTTTATTCAAACTTCCTTCTGTCATTATTATTTTATCTATGGCTAAGTGGTTTGCATTTCTATATTTTCTTTGTGTTCCATTGTTTGGTTTTTGTTCTTTTGAGCCAGTCTTACTATGACTCTAGCATTTGTCTAAATATCAAACATTATATTTCTACATAGTATTTCTATTTAGTTGGCTTCCTCCACACCTCAAATTAAATTTTGGAGTCAAATTCTTAAATTTTACTAAAAATGTAAGAGCAAAATCTCAGTTAAGGTTTTAAATTGTACAATGGATTAATCTTCAAAGAATTTATATGATTTTAACTACATCACTTTTACTTCATAATCATTTATCAATTTTTAGCATTTTATTTAGGCCTCTTCTTTTTTCCTTGGGCATTCTACAATGTCTCCAAACACAAATTGATAATTTGTATCAAAACAAGATTTTAAAACCTGACTCAAGTTTTGTGTGTTAGGGCTTTATTGGTATTGACAACACTTTTCTCTTTTATAATTAACACATTTCAAATAGGGTGCTTTTCAAAGTAAATTTTTTTTAAAAAAATTATATACATCCTTTAGTCTGATAAGGAGTACTTTATTGGCTGGTCAAGGTTAATTTCCCTTGTCAGTTTGACTGAGCCAAATTCTATAGATACTTTGACAGACTGATAGTGAATATTTCTGTGAGGGTATATTTTGTGTGAAATTAACATTTATATTGGTAGATTTTGAGTAAAGTTAGATTGCTTTGGAAAATGTAAATGAGTCTTATCTAATCTGTGAATGAACTTACCTGAAACAAGACTGGTCTCTTCTGACCAGTTCTGCAGCAAATCATCCCAGACCCAGTTGTATCGTTGATCCTTTCCATGCCTGATTTCATGATGACTTTAAATGCAACATCAGTTCCTGTCTGTGTCTTCATTCTGAGGCAGACACTGCAGATTTGGCCTTGAATTAATCACACTAAACAAAATGAGGTAAATTCTATCCCTTCTCTAAATCCCCATCCCGTCACTCTCTTCCTCTCCACCTTTCCTACGAATACTATAAATAGATATGTAGATATACTTTTCATTCTTGTTTATGTTACCTTTTTCAACCCCAATAAAATGTGGTGCCTAAACAACCCGTGGAACAAGAGATACATTTAACTGTACATGTGACAATTAAAAAGGCGTTTGCTTGTCAAAGTTACTGTCACTGAAAAGACAAACTGCAAGTGGGGAGAATATCCACTACGCAGTAAACAGGGGGTTTAATCATGAATATGTAAGTAGTTACCAAAACAACAATTGGGCAAGAGAAATGGCTTAGCCAGCTGTTAGGAGAAAGTACTGCTCTTGCAAATGATCTGAGATCAGTTTCTAGAACTCATGTCATAAAACTCACAATTATTGGTAACATCAGCTTCAAGGAGAATCAACTTATTTCCAACAGCATATGCATTCATGTGCACAAGACCTATACAAACACACACACACACACACACACACACACACACACACACACAATTTAAAAATAAGTTAAAACTTTTCAAAACACAACAATAAAAAATAAGCACAATTTAAAATGAAAATATTTTGATAAACATAAAATATGTGATATTAGATATATAATAATACTCACAAAATTTTATTCATTAAAGAAGTTCAAATTAAAGGTATAAAATACAAGCTGGAAATTCTAAATATTTAGTGATTAAAACAACATGAATACTGGCACATTGTTCTAGGTTTCCCAGCTTCCATGAACGGTCACCCATGCTAGGGTTGGCCTTTAGTGGTATAGGTATCTTTTGTAATTTCTGTTCCTGTAAATAATTCCAATAATGCCCATTTTCTGTACTTTGATAGTATCTGTGCTTTGATCTATCATTGGTTCTCTATATGGAGTGAGTAGATGATTATTCACTTCTGTCCAGAAAATTCTATCACACAACAACAGAGCAAATTTTTGCAAGACGGGCACAGTTCAGTCCTCCACTTACATTGAAGAAAGTAACTCTTTGCCCAAATCTGCAACAGGGTTACTATATACCAGTTAAAACCTTTGCTGTATAAAAATGTCCTGGGATGTTTTCATTTACCCTTCCTGTCCCTGTTTCTCTTGATGCAGGTTTACGGAAATGAAGAGTTTCTATTGATACCATGTGAATATATCTTCAAGAAGAAAGACAGGAAAATGAACACAGTGCTGATCCCAGTTGCTGCCCTTTTATATTCACCATGTGATTTGATCATTATACTGACTATATGAGGTAAAGGATCACCATGGAGACACTCTATAGAGAACATAAGATAATAGGACTTGAGGAATGAGCAAGGAAATACCTGGCAGCATCTCCCAATTTCCAGTGCCCCATGAGAGTGAAGCTTCTGTATTAATTCATGTGTACAGATTATGGAAGTAAATAAGGCACTTTGAGGATTTTTTGTTGTTCTCTCCATCTCAAATGACCAACTGTGCCATCCCCTTAATGAGATAGCCAGGTGACTTGGGTAAGAAAACATCAGAGAAAGAAAACGTCCTAATTCAGGTGGCCTCTATGACAGAGTGATATTTATTATGAATCTCTTGTTTCAGGCCATACCATGTCTTCCCAGGGGCTTCTGGGGTGATGGGGGAGAATATCCACTGCTACTAAAGTGGCATATTGTAAAGAAAAGGATAGAGTCTTCCTCTCCTGTATTCCTTGCAATGTCCTTTAGCCATCAAATTTGTAATCAAGAGGTTCATCAATTATTTTTCTGTGAAGAACACATCTGACCTTACTTGCAGTTTTTAAACATGTGCACAGTCAAATAAACATTTCTTATAAAAAATGTGAGTCATTAAATTGTCTAAAACTTCTTATATTTTCAGCTATGTTTACCATGTTATTATTTGCTATTATTAATGTTTAGCATGAACTGAATAATTAAAGCATTTCTTACAAGCTGCAAGAACATAAAGTTTCCATTTAATGGGTGGCATTGCTACTTCTCCACAATGCTGAACTCCATATTATAGAATGCAATAGCATGAGTTAAACAAATAGAGTCGGTACTATTGAACCACAGCCTTTGGGTCGGGCTCAGAAACACATATTAGTAAAAGGTAGAATGTTTTAAAACTCTTAACAGATATTCAAACTGCCACACTATATAGAGTAATCTACTAAAAGAAATAGGTGTTTGGGGAGCTGCAGAAGGTAGAGGAAAGGCAAGAGGCATTATTGGGTGTGGTGCCAAAGAAACTGTAGTTGTTGCAACTTTCAATAAAGATCTTGATGTATTTACAACCATGATGGAGTATTGACATATGTTTATGTCCCATTTGGTCCTGCAGCTGTTCAGTCCCAAAGAAACACAAAGATTTACATTAATTATAAACTGGTTGACCTATTAGCTCAGGCTTCTTATTTACTCTTATCTTACATTAACCCATAATTCTTGTCTGTGTTAGCCATGTGGTTTGGTACCTTTTTTCAGTGAGGCATTCTCATATTGTGTATTCTGCATCTGGTTTGTCTGAGTGATGACTGCAGATTGAGCCATTCCACTTCCCAGAATTCTCCTGTTCTGCTTGCCCCGCTTATACTTCCTTCCTGGCTACTGGCCAATCAGCATTTTATTAAATCAATACAAGTGACAAATCTTTATAGGGTAAAAGACCATTGTCCCACAGCAATGGGATACTATTTTGACAGAGCAAGATGACCCAGAACTTCAACACTAAGTCAAGTGGGGGCAACAACTGATTTCAGAAAGAGATGTTCTAACATAGGCAAGAAGCAACGTGTACCACTGTTTAAAAGTGTCCACATATGTGGCTTTGAGTTAAGAACTTGGTATAATTCTTTTCAGTAAGAACTGGAAGCCCTTATGTTTTTGTTTTGTTTTGTTTGTTTTTGCATTGATAACTAGAAGGAATTATCTACTGATTTAGGGATAATTTAAAAACTAACAAAATAGTTCACATTGACCTCATTTGATTTAGTCAAAGCAGGTGCTAACTTTTATCCCCACTTTAGACTTGTTAAATCACTTACCTTTATTCTTAAGCTAGAGGTTTATGCAGGATTTTCTATTGCAACACTAATTTGTGGATGCTTTTTTTCTTAATTTCCTCTCTCTCCTTTAAGCAGGTGGCCAAAATTGCTTGTTCATTGAATCCAATATTTTTACTGTAAGAAATGGTTCTTGTGTTCAGTAAATGGTACTCCAGGATGAAGGGATTAAATAAAGAATGAAAAGAAAGAGACCTCCCAGAAATAGGAAGGAATAAAGATCAGCGGACAATTTGTGGTTCCTTGTGACCCACTCCTAGTAATAACTAAGAGGAGCACACACTGGAGATGGTGGAAATGTGATGTTCATGGCCAGGCTGAGAGATCCAACTTCTGAGGAACTTCCCAGCACCACCTCCCTTCCTGTACTGTGCTCACAGCAAACCCATATACATTGGCTATACTTCTAAAGTGCCCAGTTGGAGGAAATAATTGTTGTCATTATCTAGAGCAATTCTGTCTGGTTGGTATGACTACACATAGAGCAAGACTCTCTTTTTTACCCTTCTAGGTTGAAAATAAATTTTTAATAAACTACATTCTGAAGAAAAACCTACATTCTAATTATGTTTCCTCTTCTCCAACACTTTCTAGATCCTCCATACCTCCCCTCACATACAAATCCATACCCTTTCTGTTTCTTGTTAGAAAACAAACAGGCATATGAAGAGTAATAATAAAGTAAGTTAAGATAAAACAAAATAAAACAAACGAAATAGGCCAATACCCTTCAAGTACATTGTCTACAGAACAGCACTGTTCTTTACAGTGAGCCTGTCCACCTTGGTGAGTCCTGATTTGATCTGTCATCAAGCTCCATTTTCATTAGTCTTTGTAGGTAATAACCAGAGCTAAGAAATCCTCCTAAAATAAAAGTAAGTAGTTTCATTAAAAATCTTTGTAAGACTGATACTGGGGCAGGCCTTTGCCTCATTTCTGCTCCTGTCTTGCAAAGTGAGCAATGAAGGATGAGATTCAAGGGTTTCTGTGTTTAGCATTAACTGGGCTGTGGACAACATATGAACTTTGCACTGAGCCATTCAACATCTGAGTAAAAGGTTGCAAATGAGAGACAGGAACTGAGATGGAGTTTCTGCTAAGGACCCCACCCCTCTCATGGAAGACAGAGAAACTGAGAGGGCTGTCCTTGAAAGCAACAGCCTGACAGGGAGCTAGAAATGTATTGGACTCCATAGCCCATGTGTGTCATTCGAGCTACTCAGACAGAGGCTGGGGGAGGAGGATGGGTGGAGCCGAGGAATCCAAAAATTACCAGAAGAATATTGTGAGGCTCTCAGCTCAAAGACAAAGACAGAGAATGAGATGGAGACAGTCAAAAATATACCATGAAGAAAGGTGGGTGGGGAGCCAAGAAATTAGAGAAAGACAGAAGGAGGGATGAAGGTATTGGCAGACAGGCAAAACAGCAGATCTCAGCATAGGGATATCACCTCCTTCCAGTTCAAGTAGACATGTATTGGCAATTTGGGGAATACTGACATTCCAGTATGTCCTTTGAACAGAAGCATAGAAACTGAATTTTAAAATTGTTCGTATGATCCTGTATCACCTGGGCTGCTAGACCATAGAGACAAACGGGTCAGGCTGGGGCCTTGGCTACCAGCCCCCTCTGCTTTCATCTTCACCTGTATTTTTCCTCCTTTCTGCTCGTCTCTGATAGCTGATCTGTGATTTCTGCGTGTATCTATCTTTGATGGCACTATGACATGTAGTGTGCAGTTGTAATTTCTCCTGCTCTCTTTTGTCAAATTGACTATCTTTGTGTGCATTTCTAATTTCCCCCTTCTTAATTCTAGCATAATAGCTTTCATTTCTGTATGCTACCTAATCCCCAACAAAGCACTGTGGACGTTAGCAGTTTAATAAATGCTTATTGATGAAGTTATTGACACTAAATTTTAAGGTGAGTTAAACACAGAATTAAGCATAAACAGCAGTAACACAGCTCTAAAAGGAAGTGTTTGGTCTGTTGCAGTTGTATAAATCACTAGCTCAAATAATTAAAAGATGTTCTGCTGTATTTTGACACTCCTCTCATCCAAAACGACATCTTGAATTAAAAATAATCACACTTGACAGAAGGCAAAAGGTGTTGGAATTTGTTTTGTTTTGCGTTAAGTGTTCCTAAATACCTCTAAATTTCATATAATTGGAAACAGTGATGTTATATAGCTGTAGAAAATAAAAACAATATTTTAAAAACTTCAATAAAATCTAAAAGCAAGTCAAACTATTATATTTTACACATTCCTAAAATGTGAATATTTCAAATTTATTTCAAATTTCATAGCAAATTAAGTTTGATTTTTTTTTAATTTTCCATAGGGACTGATTTAAAACAAACAAACAAAAAACATTGTCTCTCTGAGATCTGAACCCACCAACCTTAAAACCTTAATCCACTTCAGACAACATGAGTAAAGAAAACTCTTAAGAGATGGAAACAACCTCTCTGCTTAACAGAACATTTGGTCTGTTCTTCTCCAAGTCTCTGCCCCCGTTCTCCCCCCGCCCCCCCCGCCGCCCTCACCCCGGTTACTTCTGGTTTCCTTTCCCCTCATCGTATGTCCCATTCTTACAGTGTCCAAGCTTTCGTGTGTCTCTGGCCATTGCTTTGTCTTCCCTTGACTTAGCAAGGTAGGAAGTCTCCCTCCAGCTACTATCCCTGGGTTCCTCACTCCATGGGATTCCTCCCTAGCTCTAGGGCTCTCAGCATCTCTTATTCTCAGTCTCTCTACTTAGCTCAAATGTCACATGACACACCTTCCTTTAACACCTGGTCCAAAGTGGCTCCCTCGCACTGTCTCACAGTCTTTACATTTCTTGCTTATTTGTGTTTTATCATTAGTTTACATTACTTAAACATGAGTGGAGATTTTCCCCCCCGGCATTGTATATTCGCTGGCCAAGTTACAGACCTTGGCTTGCCGAGCTAAACTCAGCAGTCCTAAGTTCTCTTTTAATTGCCATCCCATTGCAGTCTCCTTATTAGAGGAAATAGCCTGAAATGTCCTGCACGGCCAGATGTAAATGGAAGCAGCTGGATGCCAAGGAGCTTCTAAATTCAAGAAGAGGATGAAGAAAGATGAAGTTAAGTAGAGATCTGGTTTTGCCACCTATGGAGTCACGAGTTCCAGAACAGGCCACTGGCTTTGAAGTTGAATTTGAAATAACTTTAGCCTCAAAACAATGCCTGTGATGAAACTGTGCTATATTTTCTATAATTGCTAATTGCTTGCATTGAACTTTTATGCTAAACAGAATATATAGTGTTTAATATTTCCTTACCTAATACTTACAGAAACATAAGATCAAATATATATATTAAATATATATGTTAGCATATATATTTAATTTTTGAAATATACATTACTTAACAAAGTGTAATGGTTACTAAGTAGTATAAAACTTTCTTGAACTTTATTTGTTTGGATCATAAAATTAGCAGTTATAACTATTGAGTCTCAAAGCACACATTGTATTCTTTTCCTGTTAAAATAGTCTATTTAAAAGGACACTCTCCCCAAATGTGGTACTGATGCACATAATCCCAATCTCAGGAGATAGAGGCAGGTGGGTGGGAATTAGAGGCCAGACTGGACTCTACAACGTAGCTAGAAACCCAGTCTCAGCAGCAAGAAGAAGAAACAAATAAGTACTCTTTTACTAGATAGAGTGACTCTTATCATTGTGGCTTGGATTTGTTCTCATTCTTGCTCTATCTCTATTGGCTTTTTTTGTATTTTGTAATTAAAAAAACAAGAAAGTTCTTAAAATTTCCAGTGCTTTCTACGATCTCAAAAATTTATTCAATCTTATGTTCATATAATGTATTTTCATTTAAATAAATGTATCTTTAACAAAATCATACAAGCAGATAATAAACTTTGAAAAATTCTTTCCCCACAATATTTGCATAATTCAACAGCTTAGGAAGGATCTTAGAGAATAAAATGAGAAACATGATGGGAAATTCAAATCACTTTTTAGCACAATAAAGCTCTTTAAATACTTAAACACCTTTAGCATTTGGTAAAGGATTTCAACAAAGTGGTTATATTAGCTTGATGAAATAATATGTAAGCAAACTTAAAATGAAGAAAATTAAATTCATTTGCTGAATTGCTCCCTATATAAAATGTACCATGATTGTATTTAAATTTCTAATTTTTTCCTAGCAATGCATCGCTGTGAGAATTAGTAGAAAATTTGTAAGGTGAAGAAAATAGGTATGCAGTTTCTAAACAAATTGAATTATTTTCAAGTTTTAGAATACAATTTCATAGTGCAGCAATGCTATTTATAGTAGAGAAATAAAAACTGTGGTTTACATAAGTAGTCCTGGAAATTGCTCATTATACTTTTTTACACAATACAATGTAAACTTTAATTTAAAACTTGACTCTCAACAGTGAATGATATAGGCAAGTACAGGGAATGGAGCCATTCCAAGGACTATAAAGCTTGGGTTTTGTTAGTTACTAATAAAGGGAATTCCATGCCATGCTCTAACTCTGTCCTATTGATGCCATTAAAGGATGTAATTTTCAGTAGCATTATTTGATTCACAATAAGGAAAAATTCAATTAAAGTTCTATAATCTCATTGATGGCAATGGAAACTCAAATTGAAAAGACTAGTACCCCAGGCAGGACCAAAGTTCTCAGTGAAGTTATAAAGTCTCCTTCTACTCATTTGATGTAAACTGAAAAAAAAAACTATGGATAATTTCAGGCACAGATTTCCTGTCTAATAGCCTCTCTCAAATAAACACACTGAGGCTAATACTAATTATAAATGCTCGGCCAATAGCTCAAGCTTATTACTAACTACCTTTTACATTTTAAGTTAACCCATATTCCTTATGTACACTCTGCCATGAGGTGGTACCTTTATTAACATGGCATGCTTATCTTCTGTTTACTCTGCATCTGGCTGGTGACTCCAGATTCTGTCCTTCTTCCTCCCAGTATTTTCTTAGTCTGGCTCATCTGTCTGAGGTTATTCTTTTCAGCTATTGGCTAGTCAGCTTGTTTATTAAACCAATCATGGTGACATATATTCACACAGTGTAAAGGAATATTCCACAGCAGCTAACTTTTCACAGTGTATGACATGTATTTGGTGTCCACTCGTTCCTCCCATATCCTGGCCCATTACCTGTTACTGCTTACCTTTGAACTCATTTTCTATAGTGCTTAGCAATCCTCTTACTAACCTTATATTTTATATCAAATGGGTGGTCCCATAACCCATACTTTGGTTCCAGGATTTAGGTGGATCAAAAAACAATTATAATAGTGGTGTGTGGTGGCATTAAGCCCAGCACTCACTGATGGGAAGAGGAAACATGCTTGATAAATTCAGGGTATAAATTATTGAGCTACCATAAAGTCATATTCTAATTCAGTTTTTGAATATTAGACACACTCTATAAATAATACACTGACAATTCATTCAAATGAACTTTTAAGTTGGTTTCATAACAGGTCCCTGAGTACCTCAGAAGAAAAGCAACAGAAAGTCAGTGAAGAAGTTAGACCTAGAACATCAATCCAAGAGGTTTAGCAGTCTTCAGGATTATCTTGTCTATGCATATGTGTATGTGTGTAAATTATCACACATGGATAGAGATTGTTTCTCAAAAGGTTCAGTGCAATATGGAGGACTGAATTTTAATTTCTTTTATTAGTCAAACTAGTGGTTCAGAGCTGGAAGCTCTATAAATACTCTTTCTGATAACTTGGTATTGTCAAAATTCATCGAAACACTAAATATATAATATATCTATAAATAAGCTAAACTTTCCCCAAATATTCACAAAAACATTTTATTGTAATTATATTGGTAAGTAGTTTACATGAAATAATGTACTCCTTACATGCAAATTTCTTTGCCATCATTCCAACTGATTTGGTGAAATTTTTATTACTTTTCTAACAATCTATAGTAATCTATACAATGACTGTTTTTTTTTTTAGTAGTTAATGTTTTCAAAGTGGTGCATGCTAAAGATTAAGAAAAGTTTTGGAAGTTTTTTTTTTGTTTTTTTTTATTTTTTTATTTTTATTTTTTTAAATACACACAGGGTCCCTCATGTCATCATGACTTCTTGGCAATGTTTTTATTCATTTTACATACCTATCACAGCTCCCCCACCCACCTCCTCCCCACCCCAACTCTTATCCACTCCTCAGAAAGGATAAGAACTCCCATGGGGAGTCAGCAAATCCTGGCACATCAAGTTGAGGCAGTACCAACCCCCTTCCCACTGCATCTAGACTGAGCAAGGCATCCCACCACAGGGAATGGGCTCCAAAAACCCAGCTCATGCACCATGGAAAGATCCTGGTCCAACTGTCAGAGGCTCCATAAAGGGACTAAGCCTCTCAAAATTTTTATTTACTTTTTATAAATTGTGCACCAGAACAAAAATTCAGTGCACCATTTGAGTGACTCAAAAAGGGGGGCTGTCTATACACATCACCTTTTCATTATTACCTGATTTTTTTCTCCCCACAAGCGTGTGCTTGAAAGAGGCGAGTCAAATCAGAAGACTCTCCCACAGACTTAATGAGCTTGCTAGTTCTGTGCCACTAAAGTGAGGGAATCCTGTGTCCATTGACAGAGGGCGTGCCTCTGTGTAGAAACACTTCCTGGGCTCATTTCTATTACATCTTCGACATTCACAATGGTCAGAAGTCATCAAGGATATCTCTAGTATAGTAGTTGAAAATTATCTCACTTCATGAACATGCATTTTTCCCAAACACTGCAAAAATTACACAAATGTTATTTTCCTCACCGATGTTAAAGACTCCTGCTGTTTATCTACTACTCATGCCAGCACAATTCAGCAGCTGCCAGCATGCAGTTAGATTGATTTCTGGAGGTTTATGTCAGCTCCAGTTACCTTACCCCAAACCCATCAATGACTTTAATATCATGCAGGGTAAAACAGATACTAAAATAAAAAATTTGAACCAAAAAATCCTACAATATTGTATATTTCTTGTTTTCTTCCTGATATCATATGACACACTTCTCCTCTATGCCACTTTCTCTAGGTTAGACTCATTAGTGTTCCCTGATGTCACTATGTGTGCTCCTAAAATGCGCTGATCTTTGTCTGACTTTGTCTCAGCAGAGCTATTTTTTGACCACTCACTTTCTTCACATACCAGCTCAGGTGAGATTCCGTCAGGTAGCCTTCCCTGGCTGTGCTTTGTATACAAACCCTTCTCTACTTTGGTGCTTTCTAGTTCCCACATGTACTGTAGCTTCACTTTTCAAAGGTTTCATTGCCTATTTCTCTTATCCAGGATGTGGGTATTTGGGGTCTCGTTTGCTTTGTTTCCTACTCTTTCTTAAAATATATCAATAGTATGAGGGTGATGCCCCAAACACATTTTAATATATTTAAGAAGGATAACTAATGTAGCAAAGCTTAAATAGCGAAAACAGCTGATTTGGGGCTCAGTTTTGGTCTTTCTTTTATTAGTAAGACATTACAGCTGGGCTAACAGGTGCCAACACAAGTGTTTGAAGCTCACAGATAAAGGGCATTGTGGTGTTGTACTTGTGTCTCGGAGGCAAGGGTGGGCTTATGCTTCCTCTCTACAGCATGGCTCAGAGTTCAGAGGTTACATACATATAAATCATAGAGTTCTCCCAACACAGCATGTATGAGTCAGGAACTGAACCTTCTACTTGGAATTTTGGTGGGTTAACTAAATAACCACATGCCAGATGGCAATAAAGGTTCCAGGGACTGCTACTTTTCAAGTACATTGTTTAATCCTTTCCTACTTCTCCTTATCTAAGTCATCTTTCTATGTGTCAGTTGTCCTAGCTCTGGAATATTCTCCCATAGCTGTTTCTGTTTCCTCTCTGAATGTTATTTGGTTGCTGTATAGGTTACCTTATTTTTCCTGAAAGCAGCCTGACCCACCACTACTCTCTAGGAAAAAGCAGTGATCTGTCAGTTCTCAGCTCAGTGCCAGCAGGCAGCAGGCTCTTCTGTCTTGGCTGCCTCTGCTCTGCTTCACATACATAGCCTCTTTCTATGTCTGCATGGCGAAGGATCCTACGTGCAGGGTACGAGTAATGCAAGAGTGCCAGAATGATGCTTATGTCTCAGGACACATATGTTTTTCCTCACACAAGATGTCAATAAGGTCTTTTCATACCTTAAATGAAAATCAGGAGAAAACATATAAGAAAAACAATGATCAAGAGAAACAGGGACTGTAGAAACTGTATATTTTGGAAGGGAGAAGGCAAGTTCAATTTTCTTAATTTAGAATTTAATTATTATGTTTTTATATTAAAATAATGTTAGTAATCATTTAAAAATTTTGAGCATAGTATTTAAGTTTTTCTGGTAAATATAGGAATTGTTTTTCAATTCTACAATGAAAATGCCTAATATTGATTATTAATAATAATCAATTATTATTATTACTAATAATCAATAATAATGCTAAACATATCCAGCAAATAAATGTATGTCAAACAGGAAAAGTATTATGTTTTTTTCTAATGTGAGCTCACACTTTGAAAATTAAATAATTTTTTTGAATTTAGTATTATCATGATCTAATTTTTATGAATCTTCATATGTATATATGTACATGCTATTCACACATAATCATATTGATGGGCACATTTGATAGACAGTCTCATAATCTACTCCCACATGGCTTACTTGTCAGAGTGAGCGACATCCAACAATATCTTCAGTGTACCACACTACTGAGAACCATTGCTTATTGAACCATAGTTCCTATAGGCCAGAATCACTGCATTGTTGCTAAGTTAGATGCACAAATGACTTTGATTAAGTTGTCTTAACTTGTATACAAAGTTATATACATATTATAGTATATAATTTCATTAGTTATCATAGAAACTAACTTAAGCAACAGTAGAGACATCTATGGGTCTGATGAAATACTACTGAACACTTTCAGAAGATGGGCTAAGTGTATATTGAGTTGACAGCTGTGGAATTAGGTGAGACTCAAATAATCAACAAGAATCTGAGATCAAATCACTGCACAACTCTCTTGAAAGACCTTCCTTCACTTTAACCAATCTCCAGTGAGTAAACACAGAAGTATTATAAGTGTGGCTCACATAAAAAGACAGTGGTGACTCCAATTACATAGTGTACTTGTGCTAAAACAAAAAATTTTACATTAACACAGACTCATTTGTTTTTGAAAATGAAATGTGCTGTCATCACCTTTATCCCTTTCAGTTTTTAAATAGCTAGTTTGGTCTACAAATGTCTATTGCTTCTCTATTTGATTTTGTATTCACAACTTTGAATGACACAAATTTATCTTTCCATGTCTTAAGGGTAGAAGTCTCTGCTCAGGGTCTCACGGAGCTGAAATCAGGGAATCATGTGGGTTTGCCATCTGGGGCTCAGGGTCCCCTTCCAAGCTCACCAGTTGTTGGCAGGGTCCGTTTCCTAGCCATTTTAAGCTTGAGGGCCCATTTTCCTGTTCACTGCCAGCTAGGGTCACTTTTGGCCCTTGGAGTCTGCCCACAGTTCTTTTCTCTGTGACCTTCAAAGACTGTTTGCTGTGTGGGCATTTCCTTTCTATTGAATCAGTCAATCTTTTTCTGATTTTCTCATCTAACCAGCCAGAGGAAATTCTTTGTGTTTAAATAATTGATTTGATTAAGTCATGCCTGTCTGGATAGCCTACATTTCTTTTGTCTTTTTAAAACAGGTTCATTGTATAATTGATATACAATGAAGTATACTTGATTTGCATGTACAATTTGATTGCTTGGAACATCTGGGAAGACCACTGTCTTGATTTTGGTACTGATTATCTTTTTTTGTAGGTACACCCTAAATAATACATAACGCACTCAGTGGAGAAAGATTCATCATTTTCACAGTTCCTTGGAATTTTACAGAGCATTGGACCTTTGTAGATGTCTGAATTCTGCCTATCATGTTACATAAAGGTAAGATTGATCCATGGGATACCAGTATGCCCCCAGTAGCACTACGCAAATGAAATCTGCCACTGCTGCTTTCAGTCCTTCTGTTTATCATCTCAACATTCCCTTCTTGATAATCTGAATGCTTGCAAGGCCATCAGAGAGTCAAGGTAACAGTAAAATTGGCGTTAGCTCATTTCAAGTCAGAGAAGTTCAGATTTTTGTGAAAAAGAAAACACTGTGGGAGGAATTCTCAGTAGATATCAGCCAGACATCCTCCCACTTACTCTGTGACACCCACATCACTTTTCTTTAGCACATGAATTAATTTAAAAAAAAAAGGAATGCTGAGAGTATTATCAGTTTGGGTTGGAGCTAAAAGATCAAAATCATGTTTCCTAAAATAATCACTTCTCTCCAAAGAGAAATACTTTACAGTAAAAACCCAGATAATGACAATCATACTATGGTGTGTTGCCACAGAACTGAAGAAACTGCAGTGAACTTCATGGTAAAAAGAAACTGGGAGTTCTCACCTGATATAAGAAGAGAGAGGCTTTGGTGATGGCTATAGTGCTGTGGTTGTAGCTAGAGACACTTCTGTGTTGTCTCCCTGAATCTCTGTGTTTTTCAGTTAGACAGAAACCAAACAGCTTCCCCTTCCCCATGAGCCTCGCACAGCATAGGACATGAGTCTCTCTAGTCATTTACACTCCTTGTGTGCCCTTTTATCTTGAAAGAGATGTAAGAGGGAAATGACAAAATGATTCTATAAATGTATGTCTTGTGGACTCCTGTCATATGAAGAAAATCATTCAAACTTATAAAGATAAATGTGGTTTATAGGAAATTGAGCATCAATGGAAGGTCTGAAGTTATGTCTAAGGTCCTTGTCCATATAGGCACCTATGAATTCAACTGTTCAGAAAAATGTTTAGAATATTCCCGGAGTCAAGTAAAGTGGGTCTTATAGAGCCACTGATCAATAATTATCATATTCTCATTCTGTCTGCTTTCTAAAATAATGCAGTGATTATCCCTTATGGAAACGACCCATAGCTTATTTCACTCGTAAACACATTATCTCATTCAAACCACAAGTATTTACTGTGCATAAATGACCTTCCAAATAACGCATTTTAAAAATGCTTCAACAGACTAACTGGAATATTGTTAGTCAAGCTGGAGTACAAATGGTCCAAGATAATGTCTATCAAACACTTTAAGAGTATCCTTGGATTTGAATTTACTAAAGTAAAATGAATACTTTCTTATTTTCAATTTTAAATCTCTTATTGTCTTCAATGCTTGTTATTTTGATACAAAAGAGAATTATATAATTCCAAGATAATTATCAATCCTATACACACATTACATATATATATATATATATATATATATATATATATATATATACACACCCATACAGACACCCACACCCACACATAGACATACACACACATATAATATATATAATATATATAATATATATATATATATTATATGAATAGTCTGGATTGGAAATTCTGCATCAGATTTAAAATGTAACTGAACGATATTTTGTAACAAAACTGTCTGAATGATTTTTAGAAATGTGGACAAATATATTTTAGCCACAAGAAATTCAATACTCCTTAGGAAAATTTTAAACCACAAACAGAATAAAAACCAAGATATGCAGCAACTCTGAATGAAACATGTAAAAGAATGGGCTTGTCTGGATTTCTTTTTTTTTTTTATGTTTCAATAAAACTTTATTTACAAAAAATAGATAGCAAACTAGATTTGGTCACAGGTCTTACTATATCCTTGCTTTCAATAATTCAATTGTATCAGTTTGCAATGAGACACAGAATTGTTTTTCTATAAATTAAGGGCTATAGATACAATGTATAGGGTTTGAAAACACATTTTTAAATTCTTTTTTTTTCATGGTTTATTTTTTTTATATATAAAATTTCCATCTCCTTCCCTCCTCCTCCCCCTCCCTCCCCTCCCCCCCCCCCCCCCCCTCCCCTCCTCCTCCCCCTTCCCTCCCCTCCTTCTCCCCCTTCCCTCCCCTCCCCTCCACCCATACCTCCCCTCCCTCCTTCTCAAGGCCAAGGAGCCATCAGGGTTCCCCACTCTATGCTAAGACCAATGTCCTCCCAACTCCCCCCAGGTCCAGGAAGGTGATCGACCAAGCTGAGAAGGCTCCCACAGAGCCCGTCCATGCAGAAGAATCAGAGCCCAGAGCCATTGTCCTTTGCTTCTCAGTCAGCCCCAGCTGTTGGCCACATTCAGAGAGACGGGTTTGGTCGCATGATCCATGAGTCCCATTCCAACTGGAGTTGGTGATCTCCCATTAGTTCTGTCCCACCGTCTCCATGAGTGAACGCACCCCTCTCGTTCCTGACTTTCTCCCTCAAGTTCTCGCTCCTTCTGCTCCTCATCAGGACCTTGGGAGCTCAGTCCAGTGCTCCAATGTGGGGCTCAGTCACCTTCCCCATCTGTCGCCAGCTGGAGGTTCCCTCACGGTCCTGACTTTCTTTCTCATGTTCTCTCTCCTTCTGCTCCACATCAGGACCTTGGGAGCTCAGTCCGGTGCTCCAATGTGGGGCTCTGTCATTTTCTTCATCTATCGTCAGGTGGAGGTTCTATGGTGATATGCAAGAAATTCATCAGTATGGCTATAGGAACTGGCCTTTTCAGGCTCCCTCTCCTCAGCTGCCCAAGGAACTAACTGGGGGCATCTCCCTGGAAACCTGGGAACCCCTCTAGGGTCAAGTCTCTTGACAACCCTCAGGTGGCTCCCTAAATTAAGATATATGCTTCCCTGCTCCCATATCCACCCTTCCTATATCCCAAGCACCCCATTCCTCCGAGCTCCCCCCGTTCTCCCCTTCACACTTTTCTCTCCCCATCTTCCCTTGGCCCAGTCTTGCCCAACCCTCAAGTTCCCAATTTTGCCTGGCGGTCGTGTCTACTTCCAATATCCAGGAGGATTACTATATCTTTTTTTGGGAGTTCACCTTCTTATTATCTTCTCAAGGATCCCAAATTTATAGGCTCGATGTCCTTTAAATATGGCTAGAAACCGAATATGAGTGAGTACATCCCATGTTCATCTAAATCGTACAAAACTGACTTAAAGGGGAGAGTTTATTTTTTCTTACAGTTTAAGGATACACTCCAACATGTCAGAGAAAGTCAGACAGCAGGAATTGAAGCTGCCAGTCACACAGCATCCTAAATCAAAGTGATGTATTCTAGTGCTCAGCTCACTTTGTCCTTTAGTGTGGTCCAGCCTCTCAACCCAAGGGATTATTGTACCTATGGTTGATGGGTCTTTCCACCTGAGTTAACCTAACCAAGATAAACCTCAGAAGCACATCCCAGAAGCCACCATTCCAGGAGATTCTAGAGTTTACCAGGCTGACAGCTGATATTAACTATCACAAGGCTCACATTTTCCTCTCTTCCTTTCATTATGTTCAGTAACATCTATATCAGTGCACTTCACCCTTCATACCATTGTTATAACCATGGGCTTGATAAGAAATTATTTATGATTAGAAATGTTCATATACATTCAGATTGGAAAACCTATTTCTAGTTTTGTAAAAGTTATACTCTATAACACATGAAATCCACTCCTAAGGATTCTTAAAAATTTTAGAAAAGCCTGTTCCACAACCAGCTTCTTCATGAATACTCCAAACAGGTTTAGTCATGCTAAATGAAAAGTAGAAACATTTTATCTACTAAGAGAAATATTAAGAAGATGAAATACACAATACGTTCCCACTAGGAACAGAAAAGAATGAACTATAGTAATATTTAATATTACCAAAATCAAAAAGAGTCACAGAACACTGTATATTTATAATCCCAGTTAAATGAAAAAAATCAAGAATAATTGAAAAATGCTACTTCTTGAATGCATCACTTCCATGAGATTGACTAAGAAGACATGCTGGCCCTTTATTTAGAAATAACTTACATTCCTAAGTGGTGTATATCACATAGTTGTTTCCATTTCTCAACATGATACAAACTGAATATTTGTGATTCACTCAATATGCCATGTTTTGCTATTACAATTAAAGGGTAGGTTTCTTTGGTAACATTATTCTTCTTAAATAATCATAAAGCACACTGTGTGTTTCCTGGAAATTTTTAATGAATATCTGAACAGTCTAAACCTACTCATAACATAACACAAAGTTAAAACTTTTATGTAAGTTAAAAAATATAAAGAAAAAGGAAGATTTATGTGCATACATGTGCACATCAGCAGCAAATAGCCCTGAGACCAAATTAAAAAGACATAAATTTATATGTCATAATGAGATACATAATATCTCTTTTGCCACCTGTTCTCAATGTCTGGGGAAAATGGAAATTGATATTGAGCCTGCAGAGAAGATTATGAAAGACAGCTGAAAAAAATTAGCAAAGAGAGACAGTACTTAGGACAGAGAAAGGAATACAATTGTGACTTTGATTAAAGCAAGGCAGTTGCATAGGAAGAGTCAGGGATTTTATTTTTAGCTCTACTACAGACATAGGCAAGGACCCCTGGAAAATCCACACATGCAATTTATGACATTCCTGTAGGCTTTGTATATTTGGCCTGAGAGTTTGTAATCACCTGTGACTTGTGGCAGCTAAAACAGAGGTACAGTAGGCAAGGTGATTTCCCTGTCTGTTTCATCCCTTAGGAGACACCAAACATGCAATAGAAAATCTGCTAGTAAAGAATATGAAATATTAGCCAGGATCAACTGTAAACAGATTATCTTGTGAAAAATGTCTATGGATTTCAGTCCTCACTGTGCTTCGTAATGGTACCCATCTGTTTCAGAGCTGTTGGAGAAGGACAAAATATGCTCCTAGGGCTCAAGGCAAGGGGCGGAGCAGAGCGGCACAGTGGGATACCCTGATACAAAGAGATAACTTATATGGACTCAGATAGCACTATCAATGAAACCAGAGGGCAGGAGACTGAATGTTGATTATCAATAATTTATGCCATGTATTTATACTTATAAATAATCTTTACTTTCAAGAAAATAGCAGCTGCTCAGTATGAATAGATATTATGCATATAGAAAAGCACAGAAATGATTTGTCTTCTGATCTCCTATATGAAACATAATTCATTTTCTGCATGAAGCCTCCCACAAGGAAGTATAGATTTGTACAAAAGTGAATTATTATTGTTAGTCATGTTTTCCATCTCATTCACCAGATGCCTTCAAAATAGTACCTCAAACCTATTCAAAACATGAAATATATCATGAATAAAATTGTGGCCAGAGGTGAATGAGGAAGCCTGAGGTGCACTTGACTGTCAATTCTGATTTCCACATCACCTTTCACAATAGCCACACATAACATAAAGTATCTTGGGGTAATTCTAACCAAGGAAGCAAAAGACCTATTTGACAAGAACGTTAAGTCTTTGAAAAAGGAAATTGAAGAGGCTACCAGAAAATGGAAAGATCTCCTATGCGCTTGGGTAGGAAGGATCAACATAGTAAAAATGGCAATCCTACCAAAAGCAATCTATAGATTCAATGCAATCCCCATCAAAATCCCAACACAATTCTTCACAGACCTTGAAAGAAAAATAATCAACTTCATATAGAAAAACAAAAAACCCAGGGTAGCCAAAACAATCCTATACAATAAAGAAACTTCTGGAGGCATTACCATCCCTGACATCAAGCTCTATTACAGAGCTACAGTAATAAAAACAGCTTGGTATTGGCAGAAAAACAGAGATGTTGACCAATGGAATCTAATTGAAGGCCCAGATATTAATCCACACACCTACGAACACCTGATTTTTGATAAAATTATACAATGGAGAAAAGAATGCATCTTCAACAAATGGTGTTGTCATAACTTGATGTCAACCTGTAGCAGAATGAAAATAGATTCATATCTACTGTACAAAACTCAAGTCCAAATAGATTAAAAACCTCAATATGAATCTGACCACACTGAACCTGATAGAAGAGAAAATGGAAAATATCCTTCAATGCATGGGCACAGGAGACCTCTTCCTAAGTATAACCCCAGTAGCACAGATACTGAGAGAAACATTGAATAAATGGGACCTCCTGAATCTGAAAACCTTCTGTAAAGCAAAGAACACAGTCAATAAGTAAAAAGGCAACCTACTGAATGGGAGAAGATATTTACCAACCCTACATCAGACAAAGGACTGATCTCCAAAATATATAAAGAACTCAAGAAATTAGGAATTAAAATTCTAAATAACCCAATTAAAAATGTTGTACTGAACTGAACAGAGATTTCTCAACAGAAGAATTTCAAATGGTCAAAAGATACGTAAGGACATGTTCAACTTTCTTAGCTATTAGGGAAATGCAAATAAAAAAAACCCTTGAGATACCATCTTACCCCGTTCAGAATGGTTAATATCAAAACACTAATGATAGCTTATTCTGGAGAGGAGCACTCATCCATTGCTTGTGGGAAAGCAAACTTGAGGAACCACCTTGGAAATCAGTGTAGAGGTTTCTCTGAAAATTGGAAATCAACCTACTTTAGGATCGAGTAATATCACTTTTGGGAATATACCCAAAAGATGCTCGATCATACTACAACTATGTTCATAGCAGCATTATTTGTAATAGCCAGAACCTGGAAACAACCTAGATGTCCCTCAGTGGAAGAATGAATAAAGAAAGGATGACACTTCTACCCATTAGAGTACTACTGAGTTGTAAAAAAAATGACATCTTGATTTTTTCATGCAGATGTATGGAATTAGAAAACACTATCCTGAGTGAGATAACCTAGACCCAAAAATATGAATATAGTATGTATTCACTCATTAGTGGATACTAACCATAAACAAAGTATACTGAGCCTATAGTTCATGATCCTAGAGATGCTAATTAATAAGGTGAGCCCAAAGAAAAACATACATAGATCCAACTGGAAATTGGAAACAGACAAGATTGCCTAACAAAATGGGAGTGGGGGGTAAAAGGAAGGGGAGAAGGGGAAGAGGAGGAGAGAAAAGGAAGAGGAGTGGAGAAGAGGAAGGTTGAGGAGAGCTTGAAGGAATGGGATAGTTGAGATGGAGGTGTACTCTTGTAATCACAGTACAAGGGAGGTAAATCAGGTGGTTCTCTATGATTCACAAGCTAAGTCAGTCTATCCTACATGATGAATCAGATATCAGTAAAAGACACTGAAACATAAAACAGGTGATGGTTCTTAAGAAATTATGCCTAAGGTGCTAGTTTTCTCTTCATATGCATGTGAACTAGTTTGTGTGCATGTGTATGTGTTGTATCATATGTATGTATACATGTATGTAAGTATATATTCACACACACATCAGTTAAAGGAAAGAATGAAAGAATGAAAGTGGTGATACTGCTTCAATATTTGTGGTGGTAGTGTTACAGCAAAATACATTATCAGTATTGACATGAAAATTATAGCCACAATAAGCTATAAATACATGTTAGAATAACCAACATGTACAAAGATGGGAGGGTTCAGAAAATCCAAGGCTCATGAATACTGTATGAGAGTACAAACAGCATAACCACTCTCACTATAGTTGGGCAATCATTTGACAATTGGAACATACGGCCAAGAAATTCTACTCCTGAGATTGTGTCACCAAGAAAGGAAAAACAATGATAACACAACACATGCTCACAAAACTTTGGTTTCCATTCATTTCATGCCAAGACCTGGACAATTAGATACATAATCTACCCTTTCTGGAACACAAATCAGGTTCATTATGGTTAAAACCATCACATTTAGAGATTGTGGTTTAGGGCACACTAGATGTGTGAAGAGCTAGATTGAGTTACTGACTCATGACAAATAAAGGAGCTGGTTGTTGTCAATTAATCCTTTGGTTATTGTTTGTATACTCAAAATGATATAAAAACTTAGAGTTCAACCAAGTATTCAAATGTCATATTGAATGACAAGGACAGACAAAGGAAGAAACAAACTATTGGCCTATTGGCTTTCTATTCTTTTCAATGTAGCACAGAGCCTATGTCTTTTTTTGTAGGACTCAACATAACATGGATAATATTAATAATGTTGATCCTATGTACATTTCCAACTGGAAAAATTTATATGATATGGGAGGTTCTTCTGTTTTGTGTTGATTTCATTGGTTAATAAAGAAACTGCCTTGGCTGTTTGATAGGCCAGCAGCCCTTAGGTGGGTGGAGTAGACAGAACAGAATGCTGGGAGGAAGAGGAAAGTGAGGCAATCCCCATGCCTCTCCTCTCTGGGGCAGTTGCCATGAAGTCAGCCACCAGGTCAGACATGCTGAATCTTTCCTGGTAAGCCATCACCTTGTGGTGCTACACTGATTATTAGAAATGGGTTAAGCAAGATGTGAGAGTTAGCTAGTAAGAGGCTAGAGCTAATGGGCCAAGCAGTGTTTAAATGAATACAATTTGTGTGTTGTTATTTCGGGGTATAAGCTAGCCAGGCGACCGGGAGCCAGGCGACAGGAAGAGGTCCACAACTCCTTCTACATCTATGTGAATAATTTTGGGTTCTTAAATAACCAGACAAATCTCTCCTTCAGGGCAGTTGAATTTGTCGCTTAGAAACCTCAAACCCCAAAGATCCTCCTAAGAACAGTTCTCACTTCCCTCAAGCAACAAAACCTTCAATGAAACCTTTCTTGTATAATCTGACTTTCTCACCCTCCAAGTATTTTATATTCCCTTCCTTTTATAAAACCTTTTATTTTTTTCTAGAATTTTAAATGGTCTATACAACTGAAAACATGTTATAGTCACATTTGTTTGCAATTTTTTTTTTTTTTGGTTTTTCGAGACAGGGTTTCTCTGTGGCTTTGGAGCCTGTCCTGGAACTAGCTCTTGTAGACCAGGCTGGCCTCGAACTCACAGAGATCCGCCTGCCTCTGCCTCCCAAGTGCTGGGATTAAAGGCGTTCGCCACCGCCACCCGGCTGCAAATTTTTTGCTTTCCTTCACAACAATACATTCTTCACATGGCTGAATAGTTTTGTGTGTTGTTTATGGCTAACTCTTAGCAGTTAAACAATGTCTGATATACAAAAAGTTTTAATTACAGATCTATTGAGTACAAGTACATGTTGAAGATTATCTCTGAGGAGCCAAAATACAGTTTTAAAGAGGTAGGTGGCATAGATCCTTATTAATTTTACTATTATAAGCCTTGTTGTTGTATAATGTTAAAAAACTTTACTCATTCAAAATAAAAGTACATTGTGTGTGTGTGTGTGTGTGTGTGTGTGTGTGTGTGCGTGTGTGTGTTTCATCCACACAAAGGCACATCAGAGGACAATTTGCAGGAGTTGGTTCTTTCCTTCCATGATGTTAGTCCCAGGAACCACACTCACTTTTTCAGACTTGACAGCAAATAATGTTTACCTACTGAGGCATCTCACTGTCCCAGAGTCCATTTTTATTTAGACAAAATATGTCAAAAATAGAAAAAAGCTGGGTAGTGATAGCACACACCTTTAATCCCAGTACTCGGGAGGCAGATGTAGGTAACTCTCTGTGAGTTTGAAGCCAGCCTGGTCTACAAGAGCTAGTTCCAGGACAGGCTCTAAAGCTACAGAGAAACTCTGTCTCAAAAAATCAAAACAAAAGAAAGAAAGAAAAAGACACTGAAATAACACTGAGTTTGCAAAGCATTTTTGTAGTCTCTTGGAGAGTGTTGAAATCATATAAATTTATTTTGATACCTGAATTGCCAACTAAGTACTCCTCAATATGAAGATGATCGCAAGATAAAGTATTGAATTAGCAACTTTAGTATTATATGCTTCACAGATGAGCTACTGGTCAGACCATTTATAGATGTGATCTAAAGAGAGAAACTGGTTAAAATAATATTAGGGGTTATTTTTAAATGCTACAATAGTCAGTCTGAGAATTGATACTTTATAACATACAGTATTTAGAAAAGAGGAATTGACAAAATATTAAATGACCTATAATCCTTGATGGAGGAGAGTTATCTGTCTATGTTTCTTTCATTGGTTAATTAATAAAGAAAACTGCCTTGGCCCTTTAAGAACAGAAAATTAGGTAGGTGGAGTAGACAGAACAGAATTGTGGGAACAAGGAAGTAGAGTTGGGGAGACGCTTCAGGGAGTCGCGTGGTGAGTCTCCATGCTGCTGCTCTCCGAGATGGACGCAGGTTAAGATCTCTCCTGGTAAGCCACAACTCGTGGTGCTACCCAGATTACTAAATATGGGTTAAAGCAAGATATGAGAATTAACCAATAAGAGGCTGAAACTATGGGCCAGGCAGTGTTTTAAAAGAATACAGTTTCCGTGTAATTATTTTGGGTAAAGCTAGCCGGCGGCGGGTGGCGGGACGCAGCCCCGCCGCTTCACACTACAAATCCTAATGCTCAAAACTACTCTGAATGTACATATAATAATTATTCTACTTGCTGCACATGTGTACATGTACATGGATGTGCAAGTGTTTGTTTTATCTACTCCTCAGCTTCAAATTAGAAATTGTGATGCTAAGTTTCAAAGAGTGGGTGCATGAAGCTTTCATTTTGTCTTATTGCAAATTATTTACATTTGGGCTCTGCCAACCTCTTAGCCACTGTTGACAAAATGCATGTTGGCTCTCTTGACCTTGAGGTTAAAGTTATCATGCTTTCTGTTCCTAATATTCCCAGACATCTTGCCTCAGGCAACATTTCTTTTGGGAATGTTTTGTTTAATTCTCTTCAACACAATGTGAATCTATCATGCAAAGGAAGGTGAAAGTTGAACTTTGGGAAACCATATAACATTCTGGGGGATGCCCTTTGAACTTTGATATCTTTGCAGAAATTTCATGGTCTACATGAATAAATTTTCCTCTGCTGTTGATAAAGAGGAAGATTTAAATTAGTACAATTTGTAAAATCATTTTGTATTTTTTTAATATTTATTTATTATGCATACATTTGTATTTTAAAGACACTTAAGAAACTCATTAAGAAATAGGTCCCCCAATTGTGCTCCATTACTAGATGTGATTGAAAACTCTATTTTTATTATCTCATTTGCTTTATTCTTTTTCACAGATTCCTTGTACAGTACCAAGTTTATCAGGGCAAAGTGAAAGAGTGGTTCATTTCCAAGCCAACGCACAAACAGAAGAGACAATGGCACACTTAATATTTTCCTACTTTTATCTATCACAAGCACATGAAGTGTATCCAGATGAGCATACAGCAACAACAAAACACATTTCCAGTGACACAGTGTACTGAGATGCAGCGTTCAATGTTAACTCTCACTGGACTCCAAACAGTGTTCAACTACTGTGGCCTATACCATCTTCACTTTATAAATGCCAATGCTGGTTTAATACAATTAAAGTCCTCCTCTTTACAGGAATTCACTCCACTGATTTGCTCCCATTTCTGTATAGCAGACCATATGGTCATGCATTAACCTTTGAGTACTAACTGATTTTGTTTTTTTAAATAAATTTTGTTGGAAAATCTAATTTAATAAACTGACCCTCTAAATGTTTAAAGTAGCTACAATCTAAAGTACAGTGAAGTACAAAAATTGTGTGCTCATAGATACTCAGTGTCAGGATTCATATTGGTCCAGATTAAACCAATTTGTTGCAATCGCATTTGTTTTCTGTGCATTTTCAAATAATATGAAAGTGCGTACCTTTGTGGTGCCTGGAAATCTAATCTCAAAAAAACAGATGATACCTTTTCTTTTATCTGGGAAAATATATTTAAGTATAAGTTTTCTTTAAATTTATTTTACTTTAATTATTTATTAGTATATAAAGTCATTGTATCCTCTCTTTGAATACATGTCAAAACAAAAACAGAAAACATGAAACAAAAGTGAAACTCCTATGGAGACAAGGAAGGTATTTGTCACTGAAAATAAAACTATGTGAACAGCAAATGTGAACTGGCTCAGGAGACCATCAGATTAAATAGGGGCCTCATCAGCAGGTAAGTGGTATAGGGCTACCTGTAGGATGTAGGACATTTTGAGAGGGCAAAGCCAGAATTCTGTGTCAGAAGCAACCAATGTTTGACATAAGAACGAGTGTTGTATTCTCTGTTGTTCCCCCCAAAGTCCCATTTGGAGAACAGATTCTGAATGAATCTTGACCTTCAGGCACTTCTGATAGCAATGAAGAGAGGAATCGTTCACCTAGCATTTACAGGGCTGTCCTATGAGGATGCTCTGTGGGTGCAGAGAGAATCCTACTATCTATGGCTCTTCCCCACTCGTTCTTTCAATGGATATTGTTGGATCAAATAATGTTCAAATTCAGGACACTCAGAGGCAAAGAATCATGCAAATCAAACAGCAAAGTGTAGGGAAAAATAAAGGATCCATTAAAATAAAACATAGATATAAAAATATTACTGCACAGTAGCTTGCTTCCATGAGTTTGAATAACTTAAGAAAAGTCACAGGAAAGCTGTAATACCTCTGGATAGCAATGGTGACACAAGATGACATAAAATATGAGCTTACAGGATCAGTTTTCTTTTTTAAAAAAGGAAAAACTATTACAAAAGATATAAGAACAGTATTAATATGTCCATATGAGAAGCCAAAATTAGGAAGATTAATGTCAGCAAATGTGAAGGTTTTTTACAGAAAATGCACGATATGCAAGAGTCGAAAGAGGTATCATATGTGAATAACTTCCTAGGTAGAGGAACATCAATCTTCTGAATGAAAACTATTTCCAACAATATAAGTTTGAAAGATTTCTGAAAAAGTGGTAGGTACATTGTACCCAAAGAACAGATTGATTTACATGCAATAATATGCATTCTTACTTGACCTAGTAAACATGCTGGACTGATGTAGGATTCCCCTTTGTATACTGTGAATGCCATTGGTTAATAAAGAAACTGCTTTGGTTTATAACAAGGCATAACCTAACTGGACTGGGAAAACTAAACTGAATGCTGGGAAAAGGAAGGCAGAGTGAGGGAGAAGCCCTGTAGCCCCGCTGGAGATAGAACTTTACCCTTTAAGCCACAGCCTCGTGGCCATACACAGATTAATGGAGATGGGTTAATTTATGATAAGAGTTAGCCAGAAATACGCTTAAGCTATTGACAAAACAATATTGCAAATAATATGGTTTCTGTGTGATTATTTCAGGTCTGAGCAGCCAAGAACAAAGAAGCAACCTCTTACAATACTGGACTTAAATAAAAACTAATCTTTTGGACAAAACGTATGCATTAAAATAGACATTGGTCACCAGGTTTGGAAAAACATCAGATTTTTCTCAGAAACATTGTTAGCAAAATCATTCAGGTTTATGTTATAATGGGCAAATATTTAAGTCTCAAGAGGTAAAATATGAATATATAGTACTATTATATCAAATTTACTGCTAGTCTGTGGCTAGAGTTGCTTGAAGACAAAACGGTGTCTGGAAAATAGTGAAAGAATGAAAACCCAAAGAGCTTTGTGATAAAATGTGCTGCTCCAGTTCCTCATCCAGCTTCCATAAGAAGGTATCTAGGAAACATAAAGGGAAAGAGGAGAGTTTCTGGAGGATGACAGATGTTGTAAATCATGATAATTTCTGCACTTAAGATGGTATATAGTTTAAAAGTTCGAGGGAAAAAAGCCATTGTCTCTGTGGGAAGTCCTGGGATTGGTTATGCATGAAGCTATAAAGGTAAAAACTAAAGATGCCAAGGTGGCACCTTGTATTTGGAGCTATTAAGAATACTAGAGACCTGCCAAAGAAAGATGCAGTCAGTGAGCAGAGTCGGCCTAAGACAGTAGAGATGTGGGGCTTCTCAGGCCCTGTGGAGTGCATGCCATACACTGTGTGCCCTAAGTACTAGACATGGAACTATAGAGTTTAATGTTTCATCTGTTAGGTTCCCATTTGCTTTGTCCCAATATTCCCTTGTTGTTTTTTACTTTTATTATTTTGAGAGTATAATATAAATACATTTCTCTCTTCCCATTACTCCCTCCGTATCCTCCCATTAAAACCTTCTGCTCATTTTAAAATTCATAGCTTTATTTATTAATTGCTATTGCATGCATAGATGAGTTTCTATATTACTAATTCACTAAACTAGCAAATCCCTAACAGTGCTCTATAGACATTTGTCCTTATTCCCATAAATAACTGCATTCTTTACCCCTTGTCTTTTGGTTATTCCTCTTTTTTTGAAATGACCATCTTTTCACTGTGTCATTGTATATTTGGAGTGTGCAACATGAACTTTTTTTTTTCATAAAGTGTCACAGTGGCGATCTTGCTTTAGCCAGATTAGATTTCGAGCCTGGACTTTTTATTAAAAAAAAAAGAATGCCTCTTCACTTGTCTTGGATTTGGGGGCAGATTTCAGGGACATCTGAAAGACGGACGTCATGGAATGTGATGGTTTGCATCCCAAATGACCTTCAAAGATCGTGTTTTAAAGACTTCACTGTCAGCATGTGGAGCTATTTGGAGGCGACACAAACTTGAGAAGTGAGGACTAATTAGCAAAACTAGGTCACTGGGAAAATCCCCTTAAGAAGTATATGTCTATCTTATCTCGGACCTTCTATCATTCTCTGTTCTGTGGCTACTGTGCTGTGAGTTGTTTTCCTCTGCTCCCTAAATCCATAATATACCACACATCCTCTGGCCTTAAAGCAGTTATACAAAATGATCTTGGAAAAAAAATCAAGTACTATGAACCCAGTCAACCTTTCCTGATGTAGGTGGGTCTTCCAGCTATCTGTTGCTTTCATTGGTTAATGAATAAAGAAAACTGCTTGGCCTGATAGGTCAGAACATAGGTAGGCGGGGAAGACAGAACAGAATGCTGGGAGGAAGAAGGCAGTGAGATAGTCACCATTACTCTCCTCTCTGAGACAGACGCAGGTTAGGATCTTTTCCGGTAAGCCACCACTTCGTGGTGCTACACAGATTATTAGAAATGAGTTAAACAAGATGTGAGAATTAGCCAATAAGAGGCTAGAGCTAATGGGCCAAGCAGTGTTTTAATGAATACCATTTGTGTGCTGTTATTTCGGGGCATAAGCTAGCCAGGCGGCCGGGAGCCGGGTGGCAGGAATGCAGCCCTCAGCTCCTCCTACACCTTCCTCCCTTTAGCTTGTCTATCTTGCCTACTCTGCTGCAACACTAGAAAGCTTATTATCATGCTGTGCCTGGCAGAATTTTTATATACAAACACAATGTTTATATCTAAATTTTAGATGCATATAAAGTTGCTTAAACAGTTTTAGTTTGTTCAGTTTCCTTAAAATAATAAAACAATGGTAGTACTAACCTCATAAGTTTGTATAAGAAAGGAATTTCATATATAAAGGTTTATTAGTGTCATCATATAAAATGTTAGCTCTTGGCATTACATTGCATTATTGTTAATATTAATGCAGTTAATTTCGAAGAAGTCACCCTGGAGAAAATGCACTGTTCTGACCTGAAAAACATACTTCCGTGATGAAGTCTACATAAAGGGTATTTATAATAGATTTTTATTTTAAGCCTAAATTAAAGCAATAATAAATAGGATATTCTTTGTGCTTCTGTTTCCATCTGAAAGGGGCTAATTTTAAGAGTTCTTCCCTGTAGGCAGGTGAATAAGGTCTAAAGCTCCTACCTGTCAGTGTTGTACAAATAGGCTAGTTACCATTGACTTATTAACTTTCACTATTTTCTGTGTATTTAGGGAATCCTCACATAGGAAGTATTTTAAGATATGTCACACTTATAGTTGCTGATTGCATAGGGCCAAGTGTATTCAGGTTCAGGAAGTGTGACCAATTTTTTATCTTCTTTTATAATTTAACATATAATTAGCTGTGGTGGCAGAATATGGGATGAACTCTGTGTCACACAATTGGACCAGAGAAAAGTCAAATCTAAAACATGCTCTAAATTCCAAATGATTGCATGTCAATGATTATAATAAACTTGAAAAAAATACATTTTAGATTTACTGATAACCTCATATTCTTCAACATGCAATATGCTTTCCTCAGGACAAGAAAGGGCATTCAATTACAAATTATTCATCTTAGCCTGCTCTTAACTATGTCTCTTAGTTATTCCTATGAAGACTAACGATCTGTTTTTATGATACCTAGGAAGTAGGTAACATACATCCTTAGTATCTTACATGTGTTGGCTTTCTACACTTGTAACAATGATAGTTCTAATTCTCCGTTCTATGAGTTATATGTAGTCAAAGCACCATATCATCTTCCCTAAGCACATGTGGGTTTTTTGAAGACCTGCCTTCTGTGTATAGCAACACAGACAAGTATTCATGATATTGTCTCTTCCTTTACTGTCTGTTTACAGGCATTGTATTATTTACTGGTGCTGTGTTTCTACTGGTTTTTGACAATACTTACCTATTTACTTGTCATCACAACTAATGATGAACATGTCTCTTAAGGTGCTAAAGTACTGGAGTTGTTTAGTTCTGGCAACTTTATAAACATGCTTGAGCGGAGCTCTCCAGCATCCACTGTGTTAGCACACACTGGGTATACAGGTTTCCCAGCCTTTAAACCCCTGTAAGATTTCAAGGGTAGTCATATGACCTCACATATTTTAGATTTACCATATGTGGTACAGGAAGTAATCTAACAAGTTCACAGGTAAACAAATAATACTGGTGTAGGAGACCAGTTTTCTCCCATTCCTCATGTCCAGAGCAGCTGGGGAGAGGGACAATTCAAAACACACTGATGCTATTCCCTCAAGTCTTCTCCAGACAGCAAATATGAGAGACAGGGTCTTATACTTGAATAAGATACATAGTTGACTCGTGAAATGGTATTAACTACTTCCTGAGCAGCATTTACATGTTAACCTCTCACCTAATTTTTAAATGCTTAGGGGATGTCAAGAAAACTGAGTTATAAATACACCCAGTACAAAACAACATAACAATGCTGTACACAGCAGAAACACTGGAAAAGGTAAACCTTAATTATATAACATGAATCTCAAATCCTCTTTGAAAATTTGCCCTTATTTTCTAGGAGATACTATAAAAATAAAGACTTGGTTATCCTTTGAGACTCTTTGTAGTTTAAAGAGAGAGGGCATGAAGAGTTAAAAATAAATAGAACCTAAAATGAATCATTATGGATTTTTAAAGTATTGGAGGGATTCATACTTTGAAAGGAGAGTTTTCTGAATTTTACTCGGACAATAGCTATTACCCATACTTGACTCAAAATTGTAAGCTATTTAGTATTTGCTTAGCAATTCTGTGATTCCGAGTTTTATAAATTTTGTTCTCTTTTCTCACACCTGGCTTCATTTTGAACCCAAGGTAGGCACTGAACTTCCAGTTCTCCTGCCTAGTCTTCCACCTGCTGGGGATACAGGCTTGCTCCAGCACATCCTGCTGTGCACTGGAACTTTTCTCAGCTATAAATTCAAAGTGAATTGCTCACCTTGACAGAGGAACAAAGAAGAGGGGACCCTTTAAAAGACGCAAAATTTTGAGATACAAGTAAAACTTGAATTACACTGAGCTATAATCTGCCCTTAGAAACAGTTGCTTCCCCTCTGGAGACATACAAATATTCTTTACCTAATATGCAACTTTCTTTGCCTAAAATATGCAAGCTAAAAATCAATTTTAAATATATAATTTTAAAAATATATGTAGTAAAAAACACATGGAATAAATAAATTAATAAAATATTTATTTGTGCACACATATAATACTGGCTGCTTTTCATCCAAATACACTTTTCTCACAGATGATCAAAAACTAGATTTGAACAGCATGAATGTTTCCTATGAAGGTGCTTCCTTCATGTCACTCCATCTTGTCCGTGGAGAAATGCAAGAGTTACAGATTGGGGAAACGTATTTGTGCAAAAATAACTCAGGCCACAGAGAGTTCTTTTTTTCTAGTTGGGTATGAACACTTGCTGCAGAAGCCTTACGGCCAAAGTTCAGATCCAAAGAAGTATGTGAAAGCCCAGACATGGAAGCATACATCTATAACTCTCGCATTTCTCCCTGGACAAGAAGCACAGCCAGGAGAATCAGGAGCTTTGGGACCCTTATTGTGCAGAGTGCAATGCACAGCAGATGCAAGACTGTCTCCAACAAAGTGGAATGCAATAGAGTGACTCCAAACAGTTGCTCTCTGACCTCAACACACACCACCCTGGCACATGGACCTGCATTTATACATATGAAAACTAACACACACACACACACACACACACACACACACACACACAAACATTGTTAAATAAATAAGGAAACAAGTGAAAAGATCTAAGGTACATTTAGACTCATAGTTTCAGAGGTTTCCATCTCAGATTGACTGACTTTATTGCTTTTAGGCTTGTAATCATGCCAAGACATTAAGAAAGAAGAAAGCAGCAATGACGGTTACCTCACCACAGCTAGAAAGTAGAGAAAATGGTAGGGAAATACAATATGCCCACATATATATGTGTGTGTGTGTGTGTGTGTGTGTGTGTGTGTGTGTGTGTGTGTGTATGTATATATATGTATATGTATATGTATATGTATATGTATATGTATATGTATATGTATATGTATATGTATATGTATGTGTATATATATATATATAATCTACCTAGGCATTGCCTCACAATGGCTCATTGAACTGTTATTAGATTGATCCATTGATCAGTTACCATTCTCATTATCCAATACTTTTTCAATCTCAAACCAAGTCTTCAAAATGTGAATCTCTTATATAGGCAATTCTTGCACAAGCAATGTATGCCCTAAAATGTCTTCTCTCATTATCTTGTTCATTTTTACTGTTTTGTAGGGTTTTTTGTTTTTTAATGAAAATTTGTTTTTTGAGCACTCCATGTATATTTATCCTTGCTATACTGATTAGCAGTTTTCAAGAAGTTTCCAGACCAAGATCTGTAAATAATCCTAGTGATACATACTGCCCTCTTTCCTTATTTATTTTTCTGTGATGTGGCCTAATGCCTTTGAGACCTTAAACTTGTTCATCAGGAAAAGGTAAAAATGTAATACCTACAGAAGTCCTGTTAAGAAATCCTAGATACTACAAATCAACTCCTACTATATTCAAAATGAAAAGGAAATAAAACATGCATTCCTTTTTATTTCCAGGGACATCTGAAAAAAATCTATTATCTTGTAACGCTTGGCAGATTTGTGCAATGCAATTCTGTGCATTGCATGAGGAAATAATTTCACACTGGGCACCATGTGCAAAAAGCATAAAAGTGTTCAAACCATCCTTGAGCTGGTAAGTAATCTGTAGTGAAGATGTCTAATAAAATCAATCTCTGATCCTCTAGTCTGTCATCAATTCTATGATTATTTGAGCCTATCCAAAATTGAATTTTGTTCATTTCTTATCGGGTTTAAGTCAGTGTTACATAAACTTACAAAATATGCTACTTTATTTGAGTTCACAAAAGACATGTAATAATGTTTTGATTTATATAATACTCATGAGAAAATAAGCTTAGAAATAATTACTTACTGAAGTAAGAATAAATGAAATTACTGAATGAGAATTCAGAAGAAAAGCACAAATAGAATGTATTTAATCCAAAGCAACACTAAATAAATAAGAATAAGCTGGTAACTTTGCAGCCCATTTTTTGACATATTCAATATAAAATGTGCTTGTTAATATTTTGGCAATCTAAAATTTTGTGAAGTATATCAAGATTATTAAAATTATTTTGCCCTATACCCTACTACTCAGGATAACCAGATATACATAATTTATGTATATTTTAAAATATACAAGGCCTTATCATTTATAAGACTATATCCAATACTGTTTTAAATTATTTACATTATGCACATAAATTATTATGTACAATTTACAAATTGTGCTTTCTCAGAATATTTAATGCGTTGAATGTTCTCTGAAGGTGAATAAAAGATACATAAAAGTCATTTAAAAAGTGTTCATTACTATATTTTTAAACAAATACAGAAATGTGGTATTCCAGACTGGTAATGGATACTTTATAATTTTTGTTTTTATTCTTCAGAAGGTGCATAATAATTTTTTGATTAAAAAATTCATTAGAGATAGAAGTGGAGAAAGAAAACAAGTGATGATAAATATAAGGAAAGGAGAGAGATGAATGAAAGAAGTAAAGACAGAAAGGAGAAAGGGGAGGCAGGGAGGCAGGGAGGCAGGGAGGCAGGGAGGCAGGGAGGCAGGGAGGCAGGGAGGCAGGGAGGCAGGGAGGCAGGGAGAAGAGATGGGCCTGGGAAGAGGAAGTGTATTTCAAACGTTTCCAAATGAGGAAGCTTCCAGAAGCAGCCCCAGGTGTAACAGGTAAAATTTATAATGTTCTAATTATTAGACAAAATTATGTCAATATTGGATTTGATTTTATGTCATTCCTAGAATTATTAACAGACATTTCAGGCTTTTGGATAAACACTACGTAAAACATGAAGAATATCATCACATTCACATCTCATTACCCTTTGTAGAACTAGTTATGTGTAACAACACTTATTAATAATTAATAGGGAGAGTTCATCACAAAACAGTAAGGATGTTGGTGAGGGAAAGTCACCATCTTTCTTAAGACAACACTCATTCACCTTAGAGTATATGGCAGCCTTGCTAGATGCTCAACAGTGAAACAGATTGTTATGTCTGCTTCACTCATCAATAGACCTGAGAGTCTGCTATCTGCTTAGTCACACAAATTTGAACTCCCAAGTCCCTCGGTTCTCTGGATGATCCTATTTATCATTGTGCCGTTACTCAAGATGTTCATTGAAGAAGTTCTTTCTTGGTCATGTTCCACATATACTCTGAGTCAGATATTTTTTGAAATACAGTATTGGTTTGTTAGCTATGTGTGTTTTCCATGCTGTTATTCTTACTCCATGCCCCAAAATACTACCAATTTTTTGATCTAGAAAGTTAGGAATCATTATTTAAAACAATAGTAATTTCAACGGACACAACTTTGCACCATCATCTCTGAGATACTTATTTCCTGAGGTTTTGGATGCTGAGAGTGAAAAGGTCTCAGTGAGTCAGTCTCCACAACTTAGCAAACAAGACATTCTGTTTCTTAGAGCAGTGCTGTGTTCAGTTGTTGGTAGAAATGAGACTGTGAATATCTTTACAGTGTCACATGATTCTGTGTTTATGAACTAATGTTTGAAGTACTGGGGATTGAATCTAGGGCCTTGGGCATATTAGTCATGTGCTCTATTATCAAAATAGATCCTCGGTTCTAGTGTCTCTCATGTGATTTCATTGCATTCCATTCTCTTTCTCTGCTAGAGTCTACTTTCTTTCTCTAATATTTTCTAAAGATTGATTTGGAAAAACTTTCCTCTGAGCACTTCCTATATGCAAATTTTCATCTCCATGCCTGCTTTGGGGGATTCCCAAATCTGAAATGGTGCCAGGAACACTTTGTAGAAGCCATCCTCAATTGGGGAATCTAAAACCAAAATCAAATTCTCCAAACGATCATAGTGCCATTGTTAAATTTTGTGCTAATGAATTGGATAAGGCATTGATGGAAAGAAATACGTTTTGAGGAAATTAGAATCATCCTTATTATATATACTCTGATGTTCTGAAACTGTTATTAGACGCAACTGATTCTTTGAAAATGATAATGAAAGAGAAGGGGTAAAGTATAGATGTTGTCAAGGTCAATACATTAAAATACTGGCATCTCCTATAGCTAAGGAGATTTCTGGGATTTACCCCGTTAGATCATCCACTTCAACTGCAGTAATCTCATTGCAGTTGTGGATAAGTGTAATGGTCTGTGGATGTTCTGGAAGTCCTCTTAAGCCTCAGGCTACAACTATCTTCTTATTACTTCAGACTCTGTGCATCATGAGAAGTCAAGATGTTAGCAATAGAGATGCTATTTACAGTTGATATAGTGAATACTTAGTCTTTCTCAAATAACTTGATCACTGTGGCTTTATTTACTGTAATATACTTGAACAGCAGAAATAAGCTTAAAATGAGATTAAAATAAATGTATGCTCATAAAATACACTGGGCAGGTGATACTAAATATGAGCTATATAATATTAGCTACTAGGTTAGTTCTAGTCCTATTATATTATAGTATAATATAATATCAGCTAACATGTTAGTGTCTGTAAGTCAAACCCAAACTGTGAGGAGAAGTCGTTACTCCTTTAGTAAAGACACTTATTCATCTTAGAGTATATGACAGTCTAAGTAGGTGCTCAACCAACCATGAAAGAGACTGTTATGCCTGTTTCACTTGTTAACAATTTCCAGAGAGCCTGTCATCCGCTTAGTCACACAAGTGAGAACTCCCAAGTCACTAGGTCCTCTGCATGGTCCTCCTCACCATTGCCCATTTGCTTAAGGAGTGATTTTTTTCCTGGTCACTTTCCACATTTGCTCTGACTCGTACAATGTTTAAAAATCTTTTAAAAATGTATTTGTCAGGTTTTTAAAAAGATATTCTATTCTCATCCCACCAGTGGCTGGTCCCCACTGGTGGGATGTACTTCTTTGATATTTTGTTGTTATAGGGTTTCTTTTCACTATATGAATCTGTTCAACTTGAACAAATTCAGAACCCATTGATTTGAAAAATTTCTGAATCAGTTGATTTACTGATCAAAAATACTGCCACACTGGTGATAGATGACTTAGCACTTATCTGGATTCCTAAGCCTCTCATAGTCTGATGACTGGAGAACATGGGGGCAAAAGATATTTATAGAGCTTTGCCCACTGTGAACTATAGAGGAGAGAATATCATGACTATGTTAAACACAGATGGATTTTCTACCCCATAATTTTAAAGACAACGTTGAATAGTTTATAAAATAAATAGCATAAATTTTAGTCAAATATCCTATTTCCTAGATTAATACAGTCTACGTAGAATATTGGGAGTGTAGATGAATCTATAGGGAGTTTTATGAAACTGCATTGCTTTCCTTGTCTTACAATACTTTCCATAATAATCATTTTCCCCGGGTTAGGCAAAAATGTTAAACATGAACAGGTGAGAGATGCATAGGCAGTTCTGTAATTTCTATGGCCAGAATCCATTTCTAACTCCTACATTTAAAGTTCTTATTCAAGGCCTGGGGAGATGGCTCAGGCACTAAGAACACTTGCTGCACTTTCAGAGGATCAGTGTCTGGTACCCAGCACCTACACTGATGATTCACAATTGCCTGTAGCTCTAGCTTGAGGTAATCCAACACTATCTTCTGTACTCCATGGGCATCGACATGCCACCAGATACATGCAAACACACATACACACATACATGCACACACAGAGATAAAACTAAAATAAACCTTAAAGAAAAATTAAAGCTCTCGTCCAAATCCTCTTCTACAACCTAGACTTCACTTTCAGATAAGGATCTCAAATTCACCAAAATTTTGGACAGCTTAATTTCTACAATTCTTGTAGTCATTCCCCCATGTTAAAGGAATTATAATTTCCTTATTTATAAAGCATAAAATCTGATGCATCTCAGAACTTAAAAATTGAATGTTTCATATTATTATTCTTAGAATCTCCTTTCTTGACAGGAAAAATTAAAATAAGCAAGCCAACCAACAAAAACCTGCTATGTTTTGCTCTCCTTGGACAGAAGTCTCTAGAAAGAGGCATGATAATATATTTCATATACTGAGAGTGCTGTCATCTTTATGATCTCTTTTTTGAAGACAGATATATGCTTAATACAATGCCGCCAGCATTTATTCTAGTCCCAGCCAAAAAATACTCCATATTTCTCTATTTTCCTTTATAGCCTTAATAAAATATGATATGATGCTTCTCTTCCTTTTCTATATATAGGAATTACCAGGAGAATTACTTCAAATGTACAGTCTCAGCCTCTTCTAGAAGATAATTTATTAAAGAGATCAAGAAAGGCATTAAGTAGTCTCTTTTTGAAAGTGACCCAGGACTAGGAATATAACTATGGTAGAGTACTTGCCTAGCATGAATTCAAACAGTGATAATCATCAAAACAACTGAAAACCTCGGGGTCCAGAGCCTCATGCACAATTGTACAAGACTAGAAACTTGATTGTTTTTTTCTGCAAATTTATATCTGATCATGATTAAGGGAACTTATTCACAATACATTTGACCATAATGGAAACACAGTAATTTAACATGAGAAACAGGACAATCTAAAGACCAATTAGTAAGTCAGAAAATACTCAGCTACATGGAAACAAACATGAAATACTATGAATTTATATAAAATTATGTGAAAAATGCTTCCTGAGCCAGGAACTGATATGAGTTCTGCCCATGAAACAGAGTAGTTTGCATACATTTCTAGAAAATACCCTCTCCTTCCACCTCAGAATCCAGTTCTTTAAATTAAACATGCACAACCAGCATTGTTAGCATTTCAGCTTCTGCTTACTGAGATTTAACTGGATTCTCATGGCTAAAATATACTTAGTAGCCCAAAGTTCATGATATCCACTTGGCATTGCAGTCCCATCTGGAGATAATGAGTTAAAACAGCAATTGCACCCCACTCAGTCCCTGGGATAAAATAATCTCTGAGAAAATTATTCACGTTGCAATTTTAACTTGATTCCAAGACACCGGAGACTAAAACATTAGGAGATTCCATGATAGAAAAAAAGAAAACATTAAATTGAGATAATATTTAATTTTACAGAAACTATAAATGCACATATATAAGAATTTCACACAGGATGATTTAGATTTTGGAACACAAGGTTTATTACTCTCCCTTTAGAAACTCAACAATGAGAAGATCTGCTCCTCAGAGTGTGGACAAAGTTTGCATGTGACACTGTTCACTGTTACAACATGAACTTACTAAGGGATTTTGGATAACCAGGAAATTAGCTGCCATCTGCCTTAATTTCCTTGCTATTTCAAATATTAGGAAGTCCTAAAAAGCCTGGATATAAAAAGATATAAATTTTAAAAAATCACACATTTTTTTGACTTTCTAGAAATGGAATCAAAATCTCTTCACAGGAGTGTTAGCTCAGGTGTTGTTTGACTAAAAGAATGCACAGAGGATTATCTAGAGTTCCTCAAGAGAGGATAAAGAACACTTTTTCTTCTCCTCGGAACACTGAGGGTGGGAAAGCTTCTGTCATAAATAAGAAAGTGCCACAGCCCTCAGTCTTCGTTACTACAAGGAAGGCTAAACTAGACATGCAGTCCTGTAGAGAGAGTTGAAGCCAATCAAGTTCTGAGTGTGCTAGCCTACTAGGCCACTAGGCAGATTGGTGAATGACGGAACTCATGTGACCAATCGGTGGCCACCAGTAGACTACGCTTACAAAGGAGACCCCAAACAAGAACTGTCCAGTGACAAAAAGGAAATGAAGGAACGGAGAAGAAAACCAAATCAAAAGAAAAGTAATTATCTAGGCAGCCCAAGGCAACCCAAACCATTAAGTTTGGAATGGTTTCTTATGTAGATATATAGAAAGGTATCAAAAACCCTCTGAATTTTAAAGCAGACATACCAAATGAGTTCAGCAGAGCTCCTGTGTTTTATCAGCTCTTATTAGGGGTTCTACAATAAAGATTGATGGAGGCGGGTCTTCTATCAATCTGTTGATTTCATTGGTTAATTAATAAAGAAAACTGCTTGGCCTAATAGGTTAGAACATAGGTGGGTGGAGTAGACAGAACAGGAAGAAGGAAGTGAGGTAGATGGCTCAGTCAGATGCCACGCCTCTCCTAAGTTAGTCAGACCACCGTGCCTCTGCTCAGGGAGAGAGATGCGATGAAGCCAGCCACCAGGTCAGAAGTGCTGAATCTTTCCCGGTAAGACACCATTCGTGGTGTTACAAAGATTATTAGATATGGGTTAGTCAAGATGTGAGTAAGAGGCTGAAAATAATGGACCAGGCAGTGTTTAAAAGAATATAATTTGTGTGATGTTATTTCGGGGTATAATCTAGCCGGTGGCCGGGAGCTGGGCAGGATGAAAAGCAGGCCTGCCCGCAGCTCCTCACTACAAGAGATAATTTAAAGATTAACAGAATATTTGAACTTTTGTCTCTGGATGTTTGTGCTATCAGTAGTGGTGGCTGAGGAGTTCAGTAATGAGTTTTTTTATCAGCTGAATCAAAGCAAACAGTGGAGCTGTGTTCAGTTGGTCCAGTTGAGTCCAGCCTCCATCTGGGAGCATGGCAGATTGTTGGCTGACTACCTGTGTTTTCTGCACTGTAAGAGGGAAATGATTTGGAGTTGGGCATAATAACCTATTCTTCCCATTTCACCTTCCTCAATTTCCTATTAATATTTCACCAACTGATATGAGAAGAAAGAAGCTTCAAAGTATGATGAAATTTAGAAGCAAATTTTTATTTTAAAGGAAGACATGTTACACTTTAACTGAGAGACATCTGCCTCTTTGTTGTTATTGTACCTGTTGTCATGCACTGAACGTATAAATTGGAAATTAATATTAACATTACAATACTTTTTTTAAAAAATCACTTAGGCATTTATTATTGTTTTCTAGTATACATTTTGTTCGTTTTTTTCTGCAAACATCTGTGATGATCCAATGTGATCATTTTTGAAGACAGGGAATAAAAAGTAATTTTAGACCTGCCCTTTGTAGATACAAAGCTGTTCTTGTTAGTTAGTTTGTTGGTTTGAAACTTAGTTTCAAACTTAGTGACCAATCTGAAACTCTCTGTGTAGAAAGGCCAACACTGATTTGATGAACCCCTTGGCAAGAGCTGGCATTGCCAATGTGTAGCTCCACACCTGACTCCTAACTGGTAATTCTGATAAAGTTCACAGTGAAGAAAATGAAATATTCTAGTTACAAGCTGCATAATACATCAGTATGTATGCAGAGCAAAAAAAATAGTTGTTCATCATTGGTGTGACAATCAATTAGTATAGTCAATAAAAGAGCATAGAATTTCTCCAGAAAACTGCCAAATGATGAAAGAATTACACTTCAAGATACATAAACAAAAGCAGATTAAATTGGCACAGCAAAGAGACACCAACCTGTTTATATTTACTGCAGTACTACTGGAATCAAAGTAGTTGGGCATCCACTGATAAATATGTAGTGAAAAAATGCTGTATAGACACAGTAGAATACAAATTTACAGATGATTGAAATTCTGATATATGCAAAAAATGGATGAAATAAGAGAGCACTTTGCTAAGTGAACTAAACCATATACAGAAAGAAATATATTGTATGCTCCTTTTCATAAGTAGAGGTGTAAAAATAGTCAAATTCAATGCCCAACTGATATTGCTAACAGTTTGGAAGGGAGAAAGGGGTAAAATAGATGGTGTAATGGATGTGAAGTCATAGGTAAATTTACAGAACACACTCTCTTGGTTGGCAACATAAAGAAAGAATTTCAAGCATATATGCTTCTGCTAGAGCACTCAGTGTTATAAAATAATAGCATTACTGGAAGAAATGGGCTCCAAACAATGATAGTAGGTGAGTTCAGCACATAGTTTTGGTGAAGGAACAAATCAACCAAAGAAAAGCAACATACAACCTTCAAAGCTAAAGTCTATTACTCTGAAGATCCAATGGGCCTAACATATTTATAGTACATTTCACTCCTAACTGTGGAAGGCACATTCTCGTCATCATTGTGTGGGAAATTATCTACATTAGACCAAATATTAGATAACAGGAAAACTCAAAAAATTAAAAATTAAATTCTCACATACTTGTTCTAACTATAAAGGAATATAGCAAAAATGTTGTCAAAAAATTTAAGTTATGTGGATACATAAGGGATAAATAGCAAAAGTTAAAACAGTCAACCATTGAAAACATCAAAGTGAAATTAAATGGTTTCTTTACAGAAAATAAAAAAGAAAACTTTCCACTCTAAAATGTATTGGATATAGGAGAAACAGTACTATGACAGGACCTTATAAAAATAGAGACACCTTAAAATTAGAGAAAATTTTCAAGTAGTCAGCCTAATTATGTAACTCGGGAATCCAGAACATCAAACCATATTCTCAAATTAGGAAAAGGAGCCAAATAATGAAAAAATAAGTTAAATAAATCCAAACAAACTCAACATAAAAGACAAATAAGCAAAGAACTAGTTTCTAAATACATTTAACTAAATGAGAGAACTTGTAAACAGACTGAGTATGAAAGAAAAAGAATCCGCATAAATACAATTCAGTTCCCAAGTGAAACATTGTAACTATTGCCACATGTCTAGCATGAACAACTGTATGATACAACCTAGCAAAGTGATATGTTTCTGCACCCTTGTATACTGTAAAAATTGAACTATGAACAACTTTTAAAAATACCTCAAAATAAAAAGAAGTAAAAGATTGAACCAACAAAATCATTTAATTAAAAAAAAAAATCCAAGGACCGGATGGCTTCATGTTAAATTTTTACAAGTGTCCCAAAAAACTCTACTGCCATTCTTTTTAAAATGTCCTAAGAATTGCAAGGGAGGCATATTGTCCAAAGTCATTCCACAAAACAAGTATTACCAAAAACCCAAAACCATAAAAGAATACACCAAAGACAGAAATTCATATAATGACTATAGATAGAAAGAGTCTCACACAAAATACCAATAAATGGAGTATGACAACACATAAAAGCTATGGGAATAATAACTTATGCAAATCATTGGTTATATAATATACCATACCAATAAAATGAAGGATAAAACAGATAATTTTGATAACTGCACTGAAAACCTTTGATAAAATTTATCACCTCTTCATTTAATAAAAACACTGAAATAATTGAATATAGAATGCTTATATATCAATTTAAACAAAGTGGTAATGAAAAATCACAGTCAGCATCATGCATAACAAAAAAAGCTGAAGGTATTATTTTTTAAAGATCTGAAACAAGACAAGGATGTCCACACTTACTGTTCTTATTTAAATATAATATTGAAGATTTTATCAAGAGCAAACAGTTAAAAAAATAAATAGAAAAAGTTAAAATTCATGTTGAAAAGTTTCTGCACACCAATAAGCCTCTCTACCCATGCAGCAATCCAAATCAGACCTAGTCAAACCAAATTAGAAAAAGGCCAGGTTTAATGGATAAAACTGCTCCCAAAAGATTTTCCAGCTCCCCTCCCTGAGAGGAAATGGGAAAGAAAGACAAGAAAATCAACTGTCTGTTTTCTAGAGGCAGTTTAAATACCCTGTGGGAGTGGTCTTGTGCATCTTGGAGGGAAGGGTCATCATTTGACAGGCCTTCTGAGATCCAGCAGAGTTTGGGGAGAGATGGGGGAGGAAGCCTGGGGTTGAGCTTCCACCTGAACATCTCAGATTCCTTGGGTATATGGATGCCAGGGATTGAAATGAAACTTCCAGCAGAACACCACAGACTCCGTGGGTATATGGACACCCCCGTTCATGTCTGGCTGCTTCCTGAGGGTACAGAAGAATGTAGGGAGAAAGAGTCGAAAGTTGGTGGGCTCACACTCAGCAGGAGGCATGGGTAGAGAAGCACCCAGTTAACAGCCATCCTGGAGACCTCAGGCATTTGTTTCTTGAAGGAAGCAGAAAAGGCAAGTTGCTAGGGAAAAAATTAATTTACTAATGCCTGTCCTAACTATACTGACAAAGATAAATATGCCAAGAAGAAGAGCAGACAGGCTCTTTATTGTGACATCTTAGAAAACCAGAGGTGGAGGGTCCCAGCTGCTGGATAGATAAAGTGTCCTTAATCGGTACCTAGAGACTATTACCAATAGTGAAGTCCCAGGAGCTGGAAGGCCTCTGCAGGTTGGCATTGGCATGAGTCTGACAGGGTGGACCTGTGCATGAAGCTACAGGTGTCTGTAAAACAACTGAAACAGATTTACCTTGGTGTCATAGCAAAAGGCTATAGCTTTAGGTTTAAAGGCATGAACATCTTAGAAGACAATCAGAGGAAGTTTTAAACTCTGAACCTCTGAAGTTACATCTGGAAGCTGTTAATTTTGAACGATGAAGCCTGTGGATGAGGAATGCCTGCCTGTACATTTAGCTATAACTTAACTAATGAACTAATGAGGTATCAGTGACCTAGTCATCAAATGCCAGCCTACAGATCTGAGAGGGATAAGTAATGAGTAAAAGTGAAAACGTTTTTCCAAGCTAACCAGCAATTCCAAGTCTCTCCATGATCTTTGGCAAGCATAAGTCTCAGAAGCAGTACTTGCCTTTAGCTGCTAACTAAGCCCAGGAGGCCTGACAGATTTTCCTGTGGGGGTAGGGATCTGTCCACTTGTCTTGGCAGGATGGAACAATCAATTCCCCCAGTGTTCTGTCATCCAGTCCAGGAGAGGTCCAGGCAGTTGATGAGGTACAAGGCAGCTTTTTAGTGTGTGGCTGGTTTTGTCACATTAAAGAAAGCCTCCAGGTAGTTCTTCTATACCCATCTATCTTTTTGGAGAAACTACAGGATGCTGCAAGAGCTGGCATGTCTCTCTATCATAAGAAGTTTTTGTATTAAATGCCATACTGTCAGAGCTGTAAAGGTGCCTGAGGATCAGGGTACCATTACCTGTCAGGTATATCTAAATTAGACATTTAAGTTAAATTTGGACACACAGTTGACCCAATAAGTTACAGCTTACCAATGTTAGTAGAGGCAAGAAGATTAGATGGAATATTTCAGTCTCTAGTTTTTGCTTGTGGTCCTGAGACCTAGAGCATAATCCTAATCTGTAGAAGGCAGAACCAAGTTTTAACATTGTAAACAATTTAGTGTTTTAAATAAATAATATTAAGGGGGTTACTTTTAGGTTACAAAATCTAGCTGCTAGCAAGATTCATCCCTGTACATGAATGAAGAGGTATAGCTTTAATATCTCAGTAAATCATCATTGTTTTAAGGCTTATCTTTTATAAACCTTATTTTTGGACAAGGCAAGAATTGTATGATGGCCTCTGCCTCTGACCTTAGCCAAAAGGATGCTTGCCCACATATAAAGTATTAGTAGACCATGTGATATGAATTACAACTTTTACAGATTTTAAAATAAGCACACATACAAACCCAAGCATAAACAAGCATACTGTGGCCACTTTATATATTTTAACATATATTTTAACAGACAGACAGAAAATCTTTTCCCAGGAAGCAGTGTCATCTAATCAGCTTAAAAGTCCTGGAACGTGGCTGCAGTAATCAGACGAGCACCACTGAGAGCTAAGTCAGAGATGCTGTAAGGGAGAAGAGAAACATAAACACAGAATACCTATGCAGCTTAGCATGGGAGGGCAGGGAGTGGTATGGACCTATTCCAGGGAGAATCCCAGTGTGATCAGATCACATGCCAGAAATGAGACATGAATGCAGAGATGCAGAAAACAGCAAACAGCAAGAGAAGAGGGGTGGAAATGCAAAGTGCAAAGGGTGACCAGGAGGTGGGTAACAGCATTTAAGGATAAGGAAGACATGGGGCCCAGAGAAGTAGTCCATTATACCTTGACCAAATAGGTAGAGGCCCACAGAAGTGGGTCCACTCTACCTTAACTGAAGGTCAGACAGAGAGTTTAAGCCTACTCTTGCTCTTTCAAAGTTACTGACAAGAGGTCTGACTTAAGATATGGCTAAAAACAAGATATTTTGACATAGGGTGTTGTTGCTTGGTGTTTGGGGTACAGAAATGGCCCACAGAGGTGGATTCGTTCCACCATGACCAAAGGTTAGACAATTCAGGCCTATTCCTGTTCCTTCAAGGATGTGGCAGGAGGTTGATCCAAGGAGTAGTTGCCTACAGGATGCTTGGTTTAAGGTTTAGTTGCTACATTATGTGGGATATACTTTTGTATATGAGTTGCTTTTATTGGTTAATATTTGTAACTGCTATAGTTCACTATGAAGATATTGCTGATTAGAAAAAGCTTAGAGCTTGTCTGAGAAAAATTTAACATGATGCCAATAAGTTCTTAGATTTGATATGTTTAATAAGACAAATTTGGATTTTGATGCAGTTGAAAACTATTAAAGACCTTCTGGACAAATTTTAAAAGGCCATTTAATCTTGGTCATCCTCTACTCCTTTATTAGGAAATATTGTGGACATAGGAGCACGTATATCACAAAGTATTATCTGCTTGCATATGATTATTTAGTTGTCAGTGTACTCTCTTGAGAGAAATTTGGCTTAGAGATGTACAATGCCTAGGGATGCATTCTCCCTTAACCCTAGTCTAGTAGTTAATAAATGGTAAGATATGCCCCAGCAATACAAGACAGAACATATATGGAATGTATGTACCAAAACCAGGTAAGTCTAGAAAGTAGAAGAATAAGCCAGGTACAGTTATTTAGCCTGTAGCAGAAACACAGGCTTTATTAAATAAAAGAAAAAGGTAGGAATATATTGGAACCCAAAGAAGTGGGTCTGTTCCATCATGACTAAAGGTCAGAGAGTTTAAGCCTACTCTTGCTCATTCAAAGTTATTGACAAGAGGACTGACTTAAGATGTGGCTACAAATAAGATATCTTGGCCTAGAATGATGTGGGATTTCTCTATGTATGCTGTAAATATGTGTTATAACCATTGATTCATAATGAAGCAGCTATGGGCCTATTGCAGCACAGAATAGGGCAAGGTGGGAATTTCATGCAGATAGAGGAGGAGGGAATAGGCAGAGTCAAAGAGATGCCATGTAGTTGCTGCAGGAGACAGATGATGAATACTGGACAGAACCTTACTGGTAGGCCACAACCAATGTGGCAATTAATAGAGATGGGTTAATTTAAAATATAAGAGCTAGCTAGTGATTGGCCAAGTGATGTTTTAATTAATATAGCTTCTGTGCGATTATTTCAGTTCTGGTTGGCTGGAAACAAATGAGCAGTCTCTGACTACACTAGAGTGTGGTTACTTGGTGTTTTGAGTACTGAGATGGCCCACAGAGGTGTATCCATTTCATCCTGACCTAAGGTCAAAAAATTCAAGCCTATTCCTGCTCCTTCCAGAACATGAAAAGAGGTTTGACCTAGGGAGTGACAACCTACAAGATGTTTGGTTTAAGGTATAGTCGTTGAATGTCCCACATTAAAAACAGAATGTTTAATTCAGGATGTAGTGGCTTGATGTTTCAAGCATTGAAGCAAGTGATTGCTCTGTTTGTTCTTTGTACCATGTTAAAGCCATCTTTTGTTTTCTTTCCCCATTTTGGACTACAACATATAAGCATATGGAAAATAAACTGAGCAAATTCAATATTCACTGTATTGTCCTCCCAGTTCTATTATACATCTCTGTTCCTTTTCTTTTGTAACTTTTTCCTCCTTCCTAATATTTCTAATCCACACAACCCTACCCTGGGATGTGGGGACCCTATTGAGGCTGGACCCTGGCAGATGTCTCCCCAGGAGGAACAGTAGGAAGGGTAGGAGAGGAAGGAGGATAAGGAGGAGGATGTTGACTCTTGAACTTGGTCCTGGAGGGAGGGACAGGTGGATGGGTAGGAATGAGAAGAATGTTGGCCAATAAATATGACATGTGACCCTATAGGAAAGGGATGGATAGGCAGGACTCAGGGTAGTGGGGGAGTGGTCAGTGTCTCTAGCAGCATCGTCATGGAAGAATTACTTAGGGTCCTAATTTCAAGATAGGCAGAAATTTAGAGGCACCATGACCCAAGCTAACAAGACTGGTGCTGTGAGGTAAAGGCAGGAATGCAATACTCAGAAACTGTGAGCATAGGGCATTTCTGTTTACTTGTTCCCCAAAATTTTCAAGGTCACAGAGGACAAAAAAATCAGAAGTTCCCTCTAGTGGTCTTTGTGTCCCATTGTCAAGGGCATATTGAGACCAGGTGTTAGTGCACAGAGAAATCAGGCATTCAGGACATATGGTGTCAGATAGCACAAATTTGGAAAGATTTGCCAAAGGTAACATAAGGACATTTGGGGTCTGACTTCGAATTGCAGGTGCCCATTTCACAAGTCTATGCCAGGATCTGAAACCTAGCAATATGCATCCACACAGCCAAAAATCAAGGTGTGTGGGATATTCCATTGAACAGAACATCTTCTGAAAAAGGGGTTCCCACTAGATGAGGCAGGTCCTTGTCCAAGTAATAGGGCATAATGACTGTTTCTTTGGCAGGGCACCCAAAATCATAGGAGGCCCTGGTCCTCTAATGCAATGACTTGGAAAGATTGGCTTACCCATTAGAAAGCCAATCTTAGTCTGGCTGAGAACAGGTGTTGGGGATAAGGGTGTTTTACCATTACTTGGCCCCAGGCTGTTGGGGAACCAAAAGCCCCTCGGTGGGTCCTCTAGATGAAAAGTTCCTGCACCCTGATAAGTCTCTCCACTGATGAAACAATCAAAATCAGATCAAATCAAATCAAATTAGAAAAAAATCCTAGGTTTAATAGATGAAAACACTCCTGTATGATATTCCAGCCTCCAGAGAGGAGACAGGAAAAGAAGATTGGAAAACTACAAGTCTGCTTTCTGGGAGGCATTATCAATACACTGTGGGAGTTATCTTGAGCATCTCTGAAGGAGGGGCCATCATCTGCTGGACTTTCTGAGATACAGCATGGTTTGGAGAGAGATGGGGAGGGGGTTTGAGGTGAAGTTTAAACTAAACACGTTTTCCCATAAAATGATTCTTTGCATAGAAAAACCTAAAGGCTCTCCCAAAGACTGAGAAACTGTTAAAGTTGCTGATAAACATCCTAGGGTAGAGACTAAAGTCAGTTTCGACACAGTCCTGGCTGTCTACAAGCTTGGGCCAAATGTGCAGGTTGGAATGGCTGGATTGGCAGTTTGATGGACAGTGTCTTTAATATGACACCATATTGCACAATCTAGAGGGTGAGAGGAGTACAAATCAATTTTCTTCTTTAAAGAAATTTTCAATATGTTCCTCTAACTGAGGTCTAACCTGCCCTTCCTGTCACCGTGGCTTCTTGCACTACTTGAAATGAGGTTACCAACATGCATAAGATTTGGCTATGCTGGCCTACTCCCATCCATTCCTTATGTTGAATCCAAGAGTTCTCCTAAATAAGGACCTCGGATCATAATTTCTACTGACTTATGTCTCTCTCTGCAATATCACTCCAGATCTCTATGTGGTGTATTTCTCATGTCCCCTTTGAATACACCTTAGCCTTGAAATATGGTTACATACATTTTATTCTGGATATGCTTTGTGGAGCATGAGGAGACACAGACTGAAACTCCTATGAACAGATCCTTCCCCCTCAAGTTGATGCTATTTCTTATCCTGTAAAATGTCTTAACATCTTCCTTATGTTTCCTAAAGTACATGGATATCAAACTCCTATAGGAAAGATGATGGGGAAGTGAAGAAGCAGTATTTTCATATTTCAGAACATGTTAAATAAATATATGTATGTAAACATATATATATATATAATTTGTGTTCTAAATAAATAGATGGGTTTTAAAATAAACAGTTCTGTGAATAAGTGAAAAACATAACACCATCATACGACAATTTCAGGAATGATAAGTACTTCACTAATGCTAAATATATTTAATACAGAAAATTTAAAAACTTCACCAAATAATTTTCTACTGAAGATATTTCAGCTAAGCCAAAGTCAGAAATGGCAACAAATTAAAGCAACTAAGGCAAGACTTTGGTCTACTTCACACAGCTCCAATTTCAAACCAATATCAATTTTTATGTCCTTCCCCAAAGCGAATTTTTTTAAAAATAATTATTTTACTGAACTTATGCAAAGCAATTCACTAGGCAGTTCTTACCATTCAATAGAGATTTAGACTAGGAATCCAGAGATTGAGGGGCAGCAGAGTGTTCAGAAAATAATTACTGTATGTTCTTGCTCAATAAGCCAAGAGATGCAAAGATTTTTAGCAGATTTCTAAAGTCTCTTAAAAATTATTTACAAGAAATATATATATAATACTATGATCAACATTTTCAGAAGTTGTTTTTAATGTAAAGAAGAGTCTATGAAAAGAGTGTGCCAAAGCAGAAAGAGTATTTGGATTGAAGAACCCAAACTTCTAATCAAAATTTCACCCCATATTAACTAGCTGTATAATTTGGATAAAGTTACCAAATTTTTAGCTTCAGTTTCCTCAGATCTTCAGTGAATGTGATTAGAGACTTTTCTTTTCTTTTTTCTTCCTTTCTTTCTTTCTTTCTTTCTTTCTTTCTTTCTTTCTTTCTTTCTTTTCTTTTTGTAAAGCACAGTGAATTTCATGTTGAGACCATGAGAAGAAAAACTTAGGGAGGAATCTAAACAAATATAACTGATATTTCTGTTGTGGGAATCAAATGATTAAGACTTCATTTCATATGTAAAAGGTCACAGAAAGAATGAGGGGAGGAAGAGGAGGGAAAGTAGAAGGAAGAAGAGAAAGAAGAAGAGAAGGATGAGGAAAAGGAGAAGTATGAGGAGGGGTAGGAGGAAGAAGAGGAGTATGAACAAGAGGAGGAGGAGAAGTAGGAGGAGGAAGAAGAGGAAGACAAGGAGTAGACCAGGGTCAGGTCGAATCTAAACAAATTTCTCCTCGCAGCAGTGAAGAGAGGTATTCATCTTTACTCATTCTTTGTGCAGGTTGTGTTCCTAGAAATCTCTCCTAACTCCCTCCTCAGCTAGCCAATTTGTTGGCATGTAATTATTCATATTATTCTCTTAGGGAGAATAGAACAAAGAGAAATACAAATTAAAGAAAATAATTACAAAGTTTTGGTTATTCAGGAAAATGAAATTATAAAGGAAAACTATCCTGGTAACTGACCACACACAGCGCATAGTTAAAAATCGGTAATGAATTTTGTGTCTTTACCATTAAAACAATATGTATATGATAGACTTAATCAATTTGTTTAATCATTCCAGAATGGGGACATATATTAAAGTAGTATAGTATATTGCATGAACACATACAATTTTTTTCACTTAAACCTTAAATTTTAAAAATGAAGAAATTAAACGCCAAGGAAAATATCACCACCAGTTCAGGAACTGGTGAGAAGAGAGGGATCAAATTATACAGAGATTAGAGGATCTAACTGGCTGCTTCTTCAGAAAAAGAAACAGGGAAAAGACGCTAACAGACCTTTTAAGGAAATGGGCCACAGCTCAGATGAAGCAGACTTCACCGAGCAGGCATGAAGAATAACAAACTGGGAATGAGGCAGGGCTTCTGAGAGAGGACCCTCTTGTGGAAAGTGAAACTGAGTAAATCAGAGGAGAGTCGCTGGGAGGGAGTCATGAGGGAGAAACAGGACCTCTCCAGTTATTGTAGTGTTTTCTATTTGAATGGGAAATGTCAAATATTTTATCCCTCCAAGATTTAAGGTCTATTTATGGGGCTGGAGACACGGCTCAGCCATGAAGAGTGCTGGCTGCTTTTCCAGAGGACCTGAGCTCAAATCCCAGCAATCATATGGTGGCTCACAACCATCTGTACTGAGATCTGGTGCCCTCTTCTGGCCTGCAGGTAGACATACTGGCAAAACACTGTACACATAATAAATAAATCTCTGAAAAAAAAAAGAACTATTTATTAGCATTCTTACTTGGACTAGAGAAGAATGGGGAAGAGTAAACAGGAGAGTTAACTGGATGTCACTATTTTAAAAAAATAAGTAAAGAGTCAGCATCAAATGACAGATGCCTCTAATGAATAGGGTGATTTTTAGTTCAACTAATAATACTTCTTGCTGAAAAAAAAAAATGGAGTTGCATGAAGCTAATGAAACCTGCGTAGACAGAGAAAACAACAGAGTGTGGAACAACCTATGTCCCAGTACTGAGCTGGGTGAATTAAGTTACTTCTACTTCCTTACAGAGTGACAGTAAGAGTTACCCAGTCAGGGAACGATGGGAAACTCTTCCTAGGATAGCTATAGCCCTATTCTACCATGCTTTATTCTAGACCCATATAGAATTACTTTGTACTTTTCCTTTTTCTTTAGACACAAGACTGGCACAGTATGCTGAACATTCCTGGTAAATGTTGACGTGAGTTAGCAGGTAAAAGTTGCAAAACATTCCATCCAGTTATTCCTTATTTCTGGGGCTTAATTTTATTTGGGAACAAGAAATTAAGTTAACACTCTAAAATTTGTACTTATGTGGATTTTATAAAATATTCTATCCAGTCATTCGTATTTTGTATTGATTTTTAAGGCAATAATTATGTGCTCATAACACAAAAATCTAAAAGCTGTGTCTTTTTATACTTTATGTGAAATTGCCATAAGAGTAAAATATTCAACAGTAATATGTTAACCAGGTCAAGTTTTCATCATGGGACTGACTTTATTCAGCTTCTGAGTTTACATGTGTGTCTTCACTTTCCTACCATAATCTTACTTCATGCTTCTTGGGCATCATTAACTTTCCAAAAGACTAAAGTATCTTTTGGTTTTTTATTAGGACTATAATTCAGCTCTCTTGAGCGGTTGGTGGGGAGGGCTAGCAGTGCGACCAGAACTTATCCTGGGTGTATGAACTGACTTTTTGGAGCTCAGTCCCTATGTAGGAATACCTTGCTCAGCCTTGATACAGGGCAGAGAAGCTTGGTCTTGCCTCAACTTGGTATATCAGACATTGTTGACAACCCAAGGAAGGTCTTACCCCCCTCTGAGGAGTAATTGGTGGAGGGATGGGGGAGGACTGAAGGTTGGGAGAAGGGGAGAAAGGGAGTATGCAAAATGAATAAGTGATTTTTTTAAAAATAAAATATTAGCTCTGTTCTTGTTTATTAGTATCATATTCTAATTTGGAAATTGTGGGACTTTTTATGTTAGCTCACTCCTAATGACAAAGTGTTGGTATTTAATCTTACAAACATATGAAATCCAAATCATTAGTCATATTGCAAATAGTAGACATCTAATTTTGCTCTCTGTCACCTCATTCTATGATATTTATTCCTTCTTTCTGTCATCAGTTAAGTTTCCTCAAATATATGTACTTGATAACTGGCCCTGGTAATCACCTTCTCTGAAGGGCCCTTATGAAACCTTTAACCCTGGAAGCTTATCTTCCCTCAGTCATAACGCAAAAATGAATTTAAAGTTCTACCTGATCTCAGGTTAGAAGGCAAAGTAATGCAATGAACATTCTTTGCTTCTGACATTGGAACTTCCTGCTGGATTAAGACAGATTAAACAAACTCCAGAAGGAAGAAAGTATCTTTTTAACATAAATATAAGATATTTCATGCTAATTATATCTTTCTTGTTTTTGAATTTATCAACAAAGTTTAAATTTTTGATAGAAGACATAAAATAAACTTCCAGTGTATTTGGTCCATGAATAGTCCTATGGTTCTCTGCAGAATCCTAGAGAAAGACAATATGCAAGGAAACCCAGCATGAGCAAATTGTTTAGTTCTTCATTGCTCAGATGAGCACATATGAAGAGGTCAAACAACATATCTCTCAGACTAGTCAGATAGATGTTCTTCTTTGGATGACCGATGTGTTTAATAATTATTTAAAGTCCATCATATTCAGAGATTTCTGACAGTGTATGGGTGTAAAGAAGACTACATATACAGAAATTATCAACTTTAGCTCAAACGCTGTCCGCTTGAATATTCATCAGAATCCGAGGACCACGTTGCCGACTTGCACCCGCCCTAATCCCCCACTGCTCCTCCCAGACATTCCTACGGGGTGACATATGCACTTGTAAGTATAGGTAACTGCATGGCTCACTGACTCTTTTCATTTATATAGCAAGCCTATGGATCTTTGGGGAAAAATGAGAAATGAGTTTCAAAAGAGGTTTTAACAAGTGAATGGGATAGTTTGCAGCATGGGAGAAGAAAGGCAATAGGGTAAATAATTAACATGTTTAGGGATTTATTGAATTTACAAGGCTAAATCAAGGAACCATGGCTTGAGATGCATTGTAGCCAACATCACGTGTGAACATTTGTATTTTCTTTCATTCTTTTCTGGAAATGAACTTGAATCATATTCTTCCAGTCACTTCACAAAGGTGGTGCTTGTGAGAAATTACATGTTATTGAGGCAGTACATTGTTACTGAGGTGTGTAATTTAATTTGAAGTAAAAGAACTCAAAGAGAACTTTTCACCTAGACTATGACCCAATTCTTCTGTCAGTGAAGTCTTTACAAGAGAAGAGAATATGCCTCTTTCTGAGCCTATTTATTAACCAGGAAATGCACACTAGGCTTGGATAAGATATTATTTATCCTGTAAATATCTAGTTATATCCTTCCGTGTTTCCATTCCACTAACTGCATACAGCTCAAAGTTCTCAGCATGATCTACCATGCCTTTCTCAGCATGACTTCTGGATACTCCTTTCTCACCACTCTGTCCAGAAGAAAGACTTGGCGACTTGGCCCTGACATTAGTGTGCCTATAATCCCTGCAAGAAAAGCACATGGTGGGAGGTTTTTCTTCCTTCCTTTATCCCACCTCTTTCCATCAACAGGGAGCCCAGGCTTGACCTCCTTTGTTAAAGTAGCAGTTCTCATTATCTGAAATTTTTATTCCGTTCTCACAGTTCCTATAGCTTTTATAGTTCAACCACATTCAAAAGGTCCTATTCTTAATCCAGATCACAGGTCCTGGAAGATCAAAACTGTCATCTTCCAGTCCCATCCCCCATCTTCCCATCACTTAGAGCTTGGCTATGTTTGGAATAAAATAGGAGATCCATTATTTTAAAATTTTTCATTAAAACATTTATTTATTTATTTATTTATTTATTTATTTCATTGTTTCATGGAAGACAGGTACTAGAGAGAGCTCCTCAAATGGGCTTGCAATAAACTGCCTTGTGTATTCACATTCTTGTAAAATCCTCTTCTCTTGTGCTGGATTAACTGAAACATGCCTGCCTAGTGAGAATCATGCAGCAAAGGGGACAAGCTGTCACTTTAAGGATTAGGATACTAAGGGACTGTGATGCCCACCTTTTTCATTTTTCTCTTTCTGTTAATCTCTCTGAGGAGCTCAGTTACTCAATTATTAGTTCACTGGAAAGAGGTCCACATGGTGAATACCTAAATGAAGAACCTGATCCTCCTCAGGGATGAAATGAAGGCATCAGTCCTGTGCTTAAAGCACAAATGAAACTCTGTCAGCAATTATGGTGTGAATATCCCAAAGCAATTTCCCCCCAGTTGTAGATAGAGAAAGCTGCAATCTTGTGAAAGACCTTGAGTTGGGGGCTCTTGGCAAAGTAATGCTTGGATTCCTGACCCCCAGACACAACAGTGTCTATTGTCCTAAACCTCTTAGATTCAGTATAATCTGTTTCAGAGTAAACAATAACATGGGGAATAAGGAATTATGCTAAATTGTAAAACTCTAAATTACATGCTAGTTCCATGAATTTGGTCCTGTAGGAACTTAGTTTAGTCTAGGATTTGTGATGCTTTTTAAAGCTCAGGGATTCTTTGTACAACTTTCTTTCATTTTACTAATCTTCACTTAATTTAAAAGACATTGATTAAACCTCCAGTCTGCAAAAGAGCTTGTGAGGCATATGAGTATTCAGCAAACAAGATAGGCATGTGTTCCTCTCTCCACGGAGTAATGTTATTAAACCAGCCTTTCTACCAAGAACCATGAAATCCTGGATAGGGATAGTTGAAGTTACCTGACAGCAAAGGAGAGATCTAAAACTAGATGGAAGCTGAAGAAGATTTGAGGTTTGAAGGGCAGCAAGCAACCAACCATGGCTGGCTTTCCCCTGGGATACCCCTGAGTAGGCCAATGTAGAAGGCAGATATATGACAAAGTGCAATGGAAATGTGATCATATAAGTACAGAGTGTCTCAAAGAAGTGATTGAAATACTACTTAGCAGGGAGGCTGTGCTATGGTGCACTGTCAGGCACTGGTGAGGAACGCGTTTTCCCAGGCGTTTTCCAGGACGCCAGTCATCTCTCTTTATATTGATTTTAAGGCCATACTTGAGATTTGCCTTCTGGCAGACAAGAAGACCGCATGTTGTTTGCAAATTAATGTCTTCAGGTCATATCTACGCTGGGACCAGTGTGAGTCCCAGTAGGAAGGAACATTTTTGGCATGAACATTATTTAGACTTGATAGTGTATGATAGTAACAACAGGAAACTGACTGTCAGTATGTTTTATTGCTACTTTTAAATTCTCTACAAGAAAAAAAAATCACCCCTAATTTACACTAGAGTATACTGATCCCATCCCCAGGCCTTGCTTGTTGCAACATTGCTCCATCTGTTGCATCAGTTTAACATAGAACTAGAACGTTCCTTGTCACTTACTGTCCACAGCCGCCAGAATCCCCTGTACCTGAGAGTCCTTTCTTTGTGTCCTGCTCTCTTAGAGCAATGGAAAGAATGTTGACAGAGACCTGGGCGTTTCCACTCTCAACTTGCTACATAATCCCCTGTGTTAAATGGTTTTAGTGTGGACTTGAGATCACATTCTCCTAAGAAATTGCTCAAGCTTTAGAACCCTCTAGTGTGTGTGTGTGTGTGTGTGTGTGTGTGTGTGTGTGTGTGTGTGTGTATGTGTGTGTGTGTGTGTGAATTCCTGAGTAGTTAGTTCCCCAAGAGTACTTCTGGGTCGAAGATGTTACTATTTACTCCTTTATCTAGATGTCTACTTTCCTGTAAAGGAGCCGTTCCTAACTTCTCTATCCAGGTATAAAACATCCTTCCCAAGTTCAGCAGATCAGTTCCCCTAAGGAAGGCAGTTGTGTGGAGAGCAGGCCTCAATAAATTTGGGGATTTGGGATGGAGAATATCAGCCAACAACATTTACAATACTGGCCCCGAATCCGCCTGGCCCCTGTCCACAGCTCTGACCACGACCACGCTTTCACTACGTACCACTGAAAACACATCTCCCAACCCCTCCTTTCTTAAGTTCTCTGGCAACTAAGCCTATCATTATCTCCACAGATTTAATTCTTGTGCTTTCCCAAACAGAGGCACATCTCTTTATTCTGAATTATGAACCTAAACAGACCAGGAAAACAGGCAAGTCATGCTTTTACTTCTCTTATGACATGCTGGAATAACAAGTATAAAGATATGTTCCTCTTGACACACTTTGTGCTACCCCTCAGAAACATAAACTCGTTGCAGTTAGCTTTACAGTTAAATATAAATGTGTATCCCTACAAAACATATGCATTTTAGTACATAATAGGCAATTAATTTTTGTTTCCTTTCTTTCTTAATAAATATTCTTTCATCTCCTTCATCTCCCTTAGGCCTGCTACTCATTTTGTTAATGCCTAACAATTCCTGTGCCAAATTTATATATCACAATAAAATACAATAACAAAATAACAAGTAAGGTAGCTTACTTCTAATTTTACTATAATGCATATTAAAACTTGTCTTCCTTTATATAAATAAACATAACTCATTTAGGTATAGAGTTTGTTATATTGTGTGTTTAAGAGATGGAACAAACACAGAGAATGTGTTTACAAATGATTCTGGGCTCCTGTCTAGATTTTCCGAAATATTTTACCCTATCAATTTATTTTTATATGGTCAGTTCTTTTCCATTTTCAACACCTGGGTCTAATGTAAAATTATTTACTGAAGAAAAAGACCTTTGATTCTCTATTTTTAAGAGTTTTTTTCCCCGTAACTTCTATAACATTTTGTGTTTCTATAACACTTCCACATGCAGTCACATATGCCAATTCTAAGAAGCCTTTCGAGGGCTGAGGAGATGTATCAGGGAATAAAGCATTTACCATGCACGCATGAGGACCTGATTTGGAACTTCTGGAATCCATGTAAAAGTGTGACATAGTAATACACACCTATGATCTCAATAACTATGGCAAGAAGGAAAGCTCACACGTAAACCCAGAGCCTATAGCAAGATGAGACTCAGAGACAGGAGACTGCCTGCAAAGTTCTTGACCGCCTAGTCCAGTGTACACAGCCAGCAGAAGAGTGATGCTCAAAATACTTCATTATTTTAGTTTATTTTGATGTTAAATGTGGACTTAGGAATTGCTGGGCATCATCAAGATGAATAGCAAAGCTAAGGGGATGAAGTAGCTTCAACAATATTAATTATAGTAAGGAAGAAAGAAAACAAAAAAATAGTTAAATATATTTTAATGTGTAAAAATGTTGATGTTTTGTGAGAAAACAGAAGCAAGGATAACCCTAATATTTGAGGAGAAAGGTCCTCAGATCCCCACATCTGTCACGTGGCAACCTGTTTGTTGCATTTATACGTTTGAGTACACAGGGGTGCCAGCATTACACACACACACACACACACGAGAGAGAGAGAGAGAGAGAGAGAGAGAGAGAGAGAGAGAGAGAGAGAGAGAGAGAGAGAGAAGTTACGTGAATCTTTGCACTTCCTTTTGGGATGTTGATAGTTTGAGAAAGATACTCCCACTTGTTTGCATTCGCACTCCTTCAAGGTGTTAAGTGCCAGGCCTGCACCTTCCATGTAGAGAGAATGAATTTCAGCCCATGCTCACAGTTCCACCATAATTCCATGTTTAAATCCCGGATCTTATTTTTCTCCATCACTTCATGTGTTAGTGCCAAAGTTCATATACTTTTTCATAGTATATTTCAAGTCTACTCTTTAACCCTTTCATCAGTAAATCAAATATTCAACCTATCCATACTATCATACTATCATAATATCATACTATTTTGATAACTCTAGAAGCATATTCTAAATATTCATAATGCTTTCTGAGGCCAAACTAATTTTCACTTTGGCTCCTGTAAAATCCTCCTTAACTTCATTGGAAGGATTCATGACTTCTTTCATCTCCTTTCTACCACAGAAAAATATTCTTAGTTTCTAAGCAGACATGATCAGCCCATAAGTTCAAATGCACCTACTTGACCTACTTGTTCCAATACAGATAATTTCACCTGAATAATAAGGTATCTCTTTTGCCATTTTAGCTTCTTTCTTTTTTAAGTATTTTGTACCCCTATTCCTGCTAGAGCTAAAGAGGAGAAACATAAAATTAAATTTGAAAATCATAATAGATGTATAGAATGTTAATATTGTAGCCATTGTCTAAAGGACAAGGACAGCATAGCTGAAGGTGCTAGGTTCTTCTCATTTTGTCAGCTTTAAATGCTTATAAATAGAACAGTCAAAAATCATATTTAAAGTATATGTATAGAAATGTGTCTATGAAAAAAAACTTAAGGTGTGTGTTAACAGGTGGGTTCTGAAGATGAGATCTCCTAATATATTAAAATAACTTCAAGTACAAATGACAAAATATAAGGAGATGAAAAATTATTCAGTCAGTATTTCATGATGAGTAAGCCTATTTCCTCCATTACCTTGCAGTTATTGGAATACTATGCCTTTAATCCACAGGCAGCATTGTGAGCAGGGCATGGTTACTTGAGCACAGACAGACATAGAATTGGTCTATGTCTCTGTCTAGTCATATGATTCTGTGGTAAAGCTGGGATAAAACAGTTTTATACTTCCTCTTGGCACCTACACTCCCTCACAAAGTTTGCTATCTAACTGTCTTTTATGTCTCCAGAGGAGCAGAGCTTTGCTGTCTTCTTGGTTCTGAAACTTTACATCTCATGAGCCTCCCATTTATTTTAAGTAGACTTTCTCATAGTTTACACATACCAATACATGTATCACAGATACAATTCTGAAAAATTTTAGAACCACAACTTTATTCTGATGTTATATAATTTAGTTTTAAGTTGCCAGTTATTTGTAATTCTCTCTTCTTGGGTAACAGAAATAAATTAGTTCTTCTAAAGAGGAGGGATTGGCTGCCTAGTGAGGAAAATAGTCTCACCTCCAAAATCTGGAATAACCAGAGGTGGCCCTGTAGCCCAAGGGCCAATCAACTGTCTACCCAAAGGTTTGATTGTTATCCAATCTGAACAAAGAATCTCTGAGACAATAGTTTAGAAGCCTGAACTGAAAGGTCACTTGGGATGAGTGACCTTTACTTGTCTAGAATTTCATAGAAGAAAATTAGACAAAGATAGTCTGCCCTCTTGGCTGGAACAAAGCAGACATAAATAGAGGATTGATTATAATGGCCCCAGCTTCTCAAACCATTTCCTATAGAGCCAGGTTGAGGTTTCCTTCTGTTTCTCTTAATATTACATTCTATTTAAACTTTCTTCAATTGGGACTTCATTGCCAAAGCATCTTAACTAAGCACAAGACCTATAAAAAAATCTTGCTATGTGTAGAAGGAAATATACTGTATGATTGAGGGAGATTTCTAGACCTTTCTTGCTAAACAGTAAGAAAGAATTCTACCTAGAAGAAAGACCTCCACAATTTGATAGTATTATAGGTCTTTATTATCTACTACATAAAATATATCAAATAGAAATTTCTTAAGCATTGTTTCCTTTTTAAAACTTTAAAGGAAATATTATTCAAACTGACTATTTTAACCAATCAAAGAGTTCAGGGAAACAGCCTAATTAAATTTATTTTCTTTCTAACTTTCAACCAAGTCACATGACTATGGATAGTAACTGTCTTTCAACAGGGCTCAATTCTTCATCTAAAAACAAAAAGGTTAAATTAAATATCATCAAAGATTCCTTCAACCATTAAGAAATTATAGTTCTAAACTCATAGGAGATTACATGTGCTCCCCAAGAAAAATTATGAACAGTTGCAATTAGGTTTTTCCTAGTTTTCAATTAACTTCCTCAGCTGTGAGCATTGTGATAAGATTGCAATATAATTGTGATTAATGGTTGTTATCGTTATGATAATTTTTATCATAACAAATCAGGAGGAGAGACCCTACAATATAAAGAGAACAGAAATGTATGGGCTGCTGCTAAAATCAATAACAATTTTCATTTCATTTATGAAGAGTTTCACGGCTTAAGTAAATAGTCTGTGGATTTTACAAAGTGGGTCTCACATATACTTTATATATTGTGCATGAATAAAATAATGATCATAACAGCTATGAATATTTCAAGGCAGAATCATGGAAACTCATTGATGAGGATTCCCAACTTGAAGGACAGAAAGCAATAAGATTTATAGTAGGTGTTGTATTAATTATTATTTACTTTTCTGTTGTGGTAAGAAAATACAACCAACCATACCAACTGTAGCAGGAAGGTCAAGGCCATCATTGCAGAAAAGTCTCAGCATCAGGACTCTGAGCTTGTTTATTACACCCACAATCAAGTAGAAGAGTGATGTACCCTTGCACTCAGCTCAGTTTCTCCTTTTTACATAGTCTGAGATGCCAGTCAAAGGGATGGTGTCACTTACCCAGGTGGAATCTTCTACACTCAGTTAATGTAATCAAGATATTCCCATACAATCACATCTAGGTGATGTTAGATGTCATCATGATGACAACTGAGATTAACCATTACAAGGATAAAAATCAAGGATCATTTCAAAATCCAAATAGAGCTGGAAAAGTTCAACCAGAAAATCCATATGTGTACAACAATTAACATTAAAGTTCATGGAAAGAGTTGTCCTGTATCTTTCATTATTGACCCAAATTCCATCCCTGGGATACTCCTGTGAAAGCTGGGAAGTCATCTAAAAAATAGTAAGAGAAAATTTCTCTTGATGTCTAAATAGCTAAGTAGGAGATAAAGTAATTATTAAGCTGTACCTATATACTAGTTTATATCATTTCCCATTTGATTCTAACAATAGCTCTGTAAAGTCTGAATTAGCTTAAGTTTTTTTTGAAGGTCAGAAAGATCTACAACCATGCCACATAGAAATCAATGGACAGAATTTAAATTTTGAAGTTTCTGTCTGATAAGAGACGTTGTCCAGGACATCACACCAACAACAAGCTAGCCAATTGCTTGGGAAGTTGAAAAGTTTGGTCAGTCCTCATAAGAACTGAGCTTAAGCCGGGCGGTGGTGGCACACTCTTTTAATCCCAGCACTCGGGAGGCAGAGGCAGGCGGATCTCTGTGAGTTCGAGGCCAGCCTGGTCTACAAGAGCTAGTTCCAGGACAGGCTCTAAAAAAGCTGCAGAGAAACCCTGTCTCGAAAAACCAAAAAAAAAAAAAAAAAAAAAAAAAAAAAAAACAAAAAAAAAAAACAAAAAAAAAAAAAAACAAAAAAAAAAACAAAAAACTGAGCTTAAGGATCTAAGTGGCTATCTTTGCATAACTACATCCTAAAAACTCTGAATAAGAGACAAGGAGACAGGATGGAGGATGTGAAGAGGTGGCATTATGTTACAGTGGTGCATGGATTATACTAGAAGGATATCTTGCAGTAAGTCGAATAAGAAAGTAAGACTCCCAGAAACCCATGACAGATAAGCCTCTTGGAAGAGATGTTTTATCTTTGTGGCCAAAAGCAAAAAAGAGATTGTCATGGATGATGGAGTACAAGTATAGTCAACACCTGTCTTCAGTGTAACTGACGTTCTCCGAGCCTTGTGGTCTTTCTGCCTATTTCTGTGCTAACGTAATAAATTGTCTCCTGATATTGTCTTCTAAAGGCAGACTCCTGAAGCAGTCTCCTAGAGAGCATTGCCTAAGAATTTATGCTGCCTGAATGGAGGAAAAGAAAATCTGTCCTGAAGAAGTCAGACTCTATCTTTCAGTTTGTATGTGATGTAAAACACCACTGACCAGTATCTGCTTCAAGCCAAGTGTTTCCAACATGCCACCGAATAGGAATCACCTGGGAGATTCTTCACATGGTGCCCTAGGGATCTGTCTTAAGGCTTCCAACTTGGAAAATTTACAGGATACCCCAAAAATCTATCTATAATATAATTTTTATCATTCACCCAACCAGACATCCATCACTATTTTTGTTAATTCCCACAGTGATGCTGGTGAATTATCATAATGGCCCATAATAAAGAACACAAAGAAAGAGGTAAATATTCCAGATTGCTTATTTAAAATATCAACTGGAAAAGAAAACATTCAAAACTAAGTTCAAAGCCTAGAATATTCTATAATGCATTTAAAGTTGGATAACACTTTCCTGAATACAACTTAGAATACAAGCCACATGCACATTTGGTGAGAGGTCACATGTATTTGGTAAGAGGTCATGTGTTATTCATCAGATATGCCGTGGTTTGCTTCCATTTAAAAAGGGTGGTGTTGACAGGGTTGGTGGGAAGGAGGAGGTGTGAGTGATTGGTATGTACTCCATACATGTGCAAAATTGTGCAAAAGCAAACTTGATTAATAATGAAAAACACACACAAAAGTTACTGCTTTTCTTTTGTCTAGTTAACAGATCCTCCTCCACACTTAATTCCCTGCTTGGGTTGAGCCTGAGCTTTCCCTCTGGGTGTCACCACATCCAGAAAGAATGAGGTATTTTTGTGCTGAGTAATTTATCCAAGAAATTCATCTCTAAATTGTCCTGCTCCTTAGTAAATGAACTCTGGCTAAATCAAATCTTTTCCGCCTAAGTTTCCATCACAGATTTGCCTCTGGTTTTAATTACTATTTCTATGATAAATTTGATTTTATTCACATCCTTTGATAGTTCTTATTTACTCTGGAGGTGCTGCAATCATGCATTCCCATGCATTCATGTGGTGTGCCTATTGTGAGAATTAAAATAATGCACACACTGGGGGGATGCAAGAAAGAGGAATTGCAGCTGAGTCATAGAAATACTATGCTAATTAGATTAGAGGAAGGACAGAGCTTTGAAAAGAAATCAACAACAAAGCCAAAGGTAGTAGGCTATGACAGGACCCGACTAAACTCCGCCAGATGAGCACACATGAGGCACCTTTGTTCTTTCTCCTACTAAACGTCCCAGCTTATGTGTAGATATATCATTTTACACATTCCTGAATCCAAAGCATCCAGTTGTCCTAAAAAATTCTAAGAAAGCTTCTGCCTCTTCAGGGAAGGAGACCATCCCATCCAGCCCCAGGATATACACACTGTGCTTTACGTTTTTCAAGCTCTTCTTTGCACTGTATAGACTCACAGACATTACCTCGTCTTAGAAAACAAGCTGGAATTTCTCCTTTAACAGAGTTGATGTGTAAAAGAAAAGTTTGGAGAGCAACTCTGGTGATGACGGAGAAAATCATGATGGTTTCTACAGATAGATGATGGGAGTCCTATTCTACATTCCCTCCCATCCCAACAGCATAGACAGAGACTTAGACAGTAGGGTAGTGGAGGCAACTCTCTGTGTCGTGCTTCTTTGGGTCCACTCTCTGCTTTAAATTCCACCCTCTGCTTTGGAAGTGTGGTTTCTCCTCCTTACTTGATTGCTGAAAGCAAGGTTAGCACACTCTACCTGTGTGTGCTCTGCTCTGACATGAATTCCTCTGCCTTGGAAACATTGGAACCAGGACTGGAGCCCTGTTGGGATTTCCTTTGGCATTATCAGAGCTTCTCTCTCTCTCTCTCTCTCTCTCTCTCTCTCTCTCTCTCTCTCTCTCTCTCTCTCTCTCTCTCTCTCTCTCTTTCTCTCTGAAAAAAAAAGGATTTTGTCATACTGACTGCTGACTGTGGGAAACAGAAACAGCTTACATTTACTTCAAGGAAGAAATAAATTCTACAAGTCTATAAAATACAAAAAAATACAAAAAATCGCTTTAAATTTTGGAACATATAATGTGAAGAATAGCACTATAGGACAAGTAAAGCTCCAGATAAAAATAAAAACCAAAAAATTATTATTCTAGAATTTTTAGAATTTTATAATCTTTTTTATTAATTAAATATTTTATTTATTTTACATCTTGATTGCAGTTTCCCCTCCCTCCTCTCCTTTTGTTTGCTTCCCTTCACCTCTGCTCTACCCTCTCCCCAATCCACTCCTCCTCTATCTCCTTTCAGAAAGGGGCAGGCCTCCCATGTGTTTCAACAAAATATGGCACATTAAGTTGAGGCAGGACTGAGCTCCTTCCCCTGCATCAACCCAGTATGAAGAAGAGGTTCCCAAAAGCCATGTAGGAAATAATGAAAACGAACAACAGACATTAATCTAAATATGCAAAAATTAAGGTAAAAATTTAAATTATCTTGAAGGATAGAGGCTTCAAAAATGGGGACAAACTAGGTAGTTACTCAAGCTTCAGTAAACTCAGTTGAGTTAACCTCACACTGATAGGGTGTGGCCATTCTAGACTCAGTAGGATTGCCACATAGAAAATCCACAGCTTCCTTCAGGGAACCAATTACGCCATTTCTTGATCTCAATGACACATTTTTATTAAATGGGTTGGCAATTACAAGAAGTTGTAGTTTAATTTACAACCAGTAGTAATTGATTACTGGTCAGTTCTGGACCCAGCCACAGGCAAGGAATCAATATCCTGAGTGCCACCCTTAAAATACATTCCAAAGGAGCTGGTCCCTACATTTTCACTCCTGGTTCCTGTTACATCATGGGGTAGCAGAAGTCACAAAACAAACGCTGGAAGTTCAACCTTGCAGGAGTTGATACAATTTGTCCACAGGAACACTGCTTCTCATGAAAAAAAAATAACTTTTTTTGTTCACTACTTTGTTAATCAAAGTTGATATTCAAAAGAATACATTTAAAGAATGATTAAGGGTAGAGTTTAGACTATATTCTCAAATTTTGTGTGAAAAATACAATTCTATAATATATTTATATAAATGAAGTTCTTGATAGTTAAATATGTTTCTAAATATATGCCCTTGATTTTATCACGAAGCACGTATTTGATGTATACAAGTTCTATCAAGGTAAAGAACCAATATTGAAGACAACAAAGAATCACCACAAATAATTTAATAAGTTACTGGTAAGGATGGAATTAGAAATTTTGAGATCAGATCTCACTGCCCCGAATTCTTGGTCATTTTATTAGTTATTGTTTTTCTGGTTGATCTATAACACAAATAAGGTATATTTCTATGTGAAGATGTACATATGTAAACAATGAGCACATACACATTTGTGTATAATTCATAAATATGTCAGACCACATTAAATTTGAAATATACTAGATTCACAATTTAAAATGCAAATGGAGGCTCAATATCTGTAATTCTATCTTTTGCTTCTACTTATTAATATGAAAATGCCTAAAATTGTATGTTCTTAAAAGAACTATTCTGTAAATAAATTCATACACATTAAATTCATAAATAAAAATAATCTTTCATATCTAATGGCATTTTATGCAAAAATGTTATCAGTATAATTGTGAAATTAAGGATAATATATTATTATCCATTTAACTTTATTTTTTAAAAATTCAGTATTTCACATGTATATAAAATACTTAATACAATATCAGAAACATGGATTTAAACAAAGTTAATAGATTGCTATATACATTCCAAATCATGCTTGATAAAACTAATTTATTATTGCAGATAATAGCCAAGACCCTACTCTATGTCTCTTTTCTCTCCTTTTCCGGAAGTAACCACTATTCTGAGGGCAATGTGTCACTATATCAAGTATGAATTTTAATATGGAAATATTATTTCTATTTTCAAGCTAATATATATGCCATCATATCCTAAAGTATCAATTTACACTTCAATTTGTTAATCATTTTAAAGATATGTTTATGGTGATACATGAAAACCTGTTTGCTTTGTTTTAGTTTAATTTTCTAGCTAACATTTCACTTTAAGAGTTAATTATATGTACTTACTCATTGCCCTGTTGAGGGACAGTCAGATAGATTGCTTTCATTTTTCTCCTATTGCAAAAATGAAATGTTTCTTCAGCTACCTATTTAAAAGATTTTTTTCTACAGAAGCTATCCATGTATCCACTGTTTTGACAATTTAACATAACCAATAAGTCTCCACAAATCTACTCAATTCTAAGAAATTGCTTTGCAAAGTTGTGAAAGCAACTTTAGCTCCCTCCAACTAGCAAAACTTTTTTCCTCATACTTCTACTCCATCAAACTATTTAACTTTATTGTGGATAGTACATGAAATGGTATATAGTTAATCTTAACTTCCATGCTACCAATTGCTGGGGGAGCAAGCATTGTTTATAAGTTCCATTATTTTTAAACATGCATCTTTGCTGTTGCTGTTATTATTCTTGTAAAGGAAGAATGAAGGTGGTGGGCAGATGTTCAACAAGCAAGCTAGTAACTAACAAATTAAATGGTCCCTGTTTAGTTATTGTCTGGAGACTCACATTAAATTAACTGACCTCTACAATTCATTTATAAGTAGAAATATGGTGTGTGATAATTTATATAGACTTTGTATTACAACTTCCATTCTCGCAACTTGCAGACTCTTGTTCTGCCATTCCTAAAGTAACTGACCACTGTAGAAAAAAAAAACACAAAATAAGAAGAATCTTGGTCTTGCCTTACAGACTTTGTTGACACCTCAAAGGAGGCCTTACTCTCTCTGAGGAGTGAATAGGAGTGGGATGGGGGAGGTAGGGAGCAAGGGAAAGAGGATGAGAAGGAACTAGGGATGCTATGTAGATTGGAAAAAATGAATTAAAAATAATAGAAAAAATTAGCAATCAAAAATAAAAAGAATGTTCTCAAATAATGAATGTATTTCTCTTAAAATTGAGATGTTTAATAATAGTCTCATACACTTCTCAGGAATAAAATGACCCTTTGCATATCATTGTGTTATGAGGGTATGAAAAATGCGATTAACGAACAACAAGGTTAAAAAGAGAAGAAAAAAATGAATCAAAAGTCAAACAATTATTTATAAAACAGGGAAACTAATGTGACTATGAAAGAACTTGTTTTTAATTAAGGGACTATCAATCATAGAAGACTTTATGTGGGGAATGAGTCATTTTCCACTGTATCTCATGGATATTTGAAAATGGAAAATCTTAATTTCTCCATTTGCTGTAATTACCATTGCTATTTATTACATTAGACTCTGTGGAAACCTTGGATGGTCTGTTTCCAGCAAGAAGGATCACTGTGATGGCTCTGAATTTTATGACATTCCATATTTTTCCCTGACTTATATGTTTTTAGGTTACCATTAACATTCTTTGTTGCATTCCATATAAAACGAAATGAGATCAATGCTCTTCCTAAGCTCATTCTGCTGATATTACAAATGCAAATTGCCCGCTACCTACAGTGTAGTTAAACATCATCTTGCAGTTTCCTACTACTTATGAACAATTTAGAAATAACATTTTACTTGTGTTTTCTTTGTCTCCTCAACCATGTAGTGATCCCATTATATGCCACATCTTGAAGAAAGATTTGCAAAGTCAGACAGACTATGTCCTCTTAGTTTGCTGTGTTGTGGTGTTAATTTGTTTTAATTCAATTGTTCTCTATCTTAAAATTCAGGATAGAACCTTCACCTGGCATTGGATGGAGAAAATGACAGAGCCCCACATAGAAGAACCGGATTGAGCTCCCAAGGTCCTGATGAGGAGCATAAGGAGGGAGATCATGAGCAAGGAAGTCAGGACCGTGAGGAGTGCGTTTACCCATTGAGACGGTGGGACAGATCTAACGGGAGACCACCAAGTCCAGTTGGAATGGGACTGATGGAACAGGGGACCAAACCGGACTCTCTGAATGTGGCTGACGGTGGCGGAGGACTGAGAAACCAAGGACAACGGCGATGAGCATGAACTCTACAGCATGGACAGGCTCACTGAGAGAGCCTTGTCAGTTTGGTTGCTCACCTTCCTGTACTTAGGGGGAGCTGGGAGGACCTTGGACTTAACATAGTGAAGGGAACCCTGATGGCTCTTTGGCTTGGAGAGGGAAGGAGTGGGGGTATGGGTGGAAGGGAGGGGAGGGAAGGGGGAGGAGGAGGGGAGGAGATGGAAATTTTTAATAAAAAAAATGAGAAAAAAAATTCAGGATAACTTTACTGTTCATTTTCCTTTTACATGTTTATTTTTGCTAAGGTATCAACACAGACGCTTGCTGTCCACAGACAGGCACCACATTTACAAGAAGATCTTTTGGTCTTTTCAACCTATCCTAACAAAATAATGAGTGTTAAATGTCTCTAAATATCCTTAAGGGATGCTTGATATAGCATCTCCCATAAGTGACCTCACAGAATGATATCAATCAGGCAATGAATACTCAACTTGGCCCATCACATAACACTTGCAGGAAAATAAAGGCAGGAAAGTATAATTGTAGTACTAATTTTTATTTAAAAATGTTATGGAAGATGTATGAAAATTTAGCATAAAGATATCATATCCTAAATTATAAAATAATAGCTGTAATTCCTTTGCTTGTCTTGGATCTCACTTTTCCAAAGAAGTTTGATTATGGTTTGTGTTTCCCTCTGTTAGCTTGGAAGAATCATTGGGTTCTCAGTAAATGAGAATTTGTGAATGCTTTGACAGTTTTTAAAGATGAGCCTTTATTTTTTTCTCACATATTTACTACCTGTCTTCTTATTCTTACACTGGCATAGATCTCATAGCATAACTTAACTATGCTCATCAGGTCATTATGGCTACTTAACAAAAGCACAGTAATGGAGATGACAGCTGTTGGCTTAAATTAAAAAGGCTTCTTGGTATATTTCTTTTCTTTGATCAAAAATAGATAATAAGAGTTCAAGCATAAGGAAGAAAGAAACAATCTAGCAAGAGCCTGGAAGTGCAAAAAAACATATATACTCAGAAAAGGCCTTGAGCATACTATGTAAACTTTTCAATTGTTTTTGGTGATGTGGTGGTGGTGGTGGTGTGAGTTGTGTGTGTGTGTGTTTGTGTGTATGTGTGTGTCTATGTATGTGTGCTTATGAAGGCTATAACTAGATGATAAAATACCTTTAACAGTCATTCTCCATAGTATTATTATTTGAGACAAGATCTCTCATTGAACATGGAGCTTAACAGTTTAGTTTCCACACCCAATAGGCTCCAGGGATCCTCTTTTTTCTCTCTCCACAAAGGTACCCACTTTTTACATGGGTGCTAGTGAAAAAGCGCATGCTCTGTGCTTATGAGTCAAGTACTCTAGCTGCCGAGCCATCTCTTTAGCCCTCTCTAGTTTCTCTAACCACAGTTTATGTAAAGGTGATCTCAAATATAACTCAAAAAACATTATCCATTTATTTACTCATGATGAAACTCCTGATTAAACTTACATAGTGCATTATTAATAGATATTATATGGGATTTCCAGGGCTACCGTGACAAAATTAAACACAGTGAGTAACTTTACATAGTTCCCTCATAACTGCGGTGTCTGTAGAATCATGATATAGCAGTTCAGTTCCTCCTAAGTTTTCTCTGTCTGGTTTGCAGATGAGCACCTTCTTCTAGCTGTGAATTAAGGTAAGGTAATCTTTTTTTTTTTTTCTGTGTACATTCCCTTGGCTCTCTTTGGCTACATTGCCTGTATTTCCTCTTACATCTTTTAGACTGGATGAGGGCCTACACTTCTAGGTTCTAATTTTAGATGAATTTAATTTTAGATAAATAATTTCTGCAAGGCTTTATCCCTAATGTGGTAACATTTTGATATGTAGAAAATTAGGCCTGCAACACATGAACTTAGGAAGAATGCAATCAAGCCTATTGAAAATTTGTAAGTCATGTAGTATGCTTGGATTGGTTTGCTTCAAGTGGAATATTGATAAAGTATAGTGTAGCCATACAATTATGATACAATGTTGATGGGAATTGATCTTTCTAACAACATGTAACCAATTCAGCTGGTGATGACCGGCTCCTGGCATAAATGCTGCTATTCTCCTGTCTAGATGATCTGATCAGCATTAATTGATTAGGGAATTTTCTATGAAAACATGAATCCTGTGGATATTTTTATCACAAACTTCCAGGTTAATTCCTATAATCAACAAGAATTGATGCCTAAATAAACATTTGCCACAAATGACCTATATGTTGACCTTGGTGACTTAAGTTCTTTAGGCACAGATATATTTTACCTAAATACATTGATGCTATTCCTCTATTCTTAGAATCCAGTTTGTTAAGACAACTTATTCTTGCAATTGGTCAGTGATTTTCAAAGATGCTTTATTGCTATTTTATATTATTTTCTACTATACACTGTCTACTCCTAAAAGTATTTCATACTGCTCAGACACTGACAGACTCAAGAAATGTCCCTTTACCATAACAACTGTTCAGGCAGGCTTTAAACTCATCATGCTCCTGCCGTAGCCTCCAAGGAAGTTAAGATTAAAGGCCTGTACCAATAAATCAAGCTAATGGTCTTCAAATCTTGACATAAATTTGGATAAAAGGGATTAATGTAGGAGAGGTGAGAGAAGGCAATTGAGAAGAAGGGAGAAAGAAGAAATAGATAGTACAGCAATTAGGAGTTTACAGACAGGGACCTTTTACTTAATTTATGTATATAAGGGACCTTTTACTTCAACCTTAGATTAGTTTGAATTCAAATTCTAGACATCATAACAAAATAAAAACTCTTAAAAAGTGTAATTATAATATCATTTTCATAGTTTTAAATAGTGTATTAATTTCTTAGCTTCATTGATTATTTAATCAGTGTTTGAATTTTCTTATGCTGTTTTTTCCACTGTTTACTCATAGGGGATTCTAAATATCTTTACTATGGGACCTGGGAGATGACTTAATTGATCAAGTATTTGCTTCATAAACATGAGAACTGGAATTCAGATTCCAAGAAACCATGTAGAAAGCCATGTTGATGGCAAGGTCTAATACTCACAGCACTTGGGCAGAATGAGAAGGATCTCCAGGGCAGGGTGGCTACTACAAGAGCCAGAAGAGGTGAGCTCCACATTTGGGAAGAGATCCTACCTTGGTAAACAGAGTGATTGAACAAGAATGATTGAAGAAACCTGAAATCAGCTTCAGATCTCCATGTGCCTCCACATACATACTTGCAATTACACACACACACACACACAAACAAACACACACACACACCCCACAAAACATATGTGTGAAATAATAGAAAAAAAGAATTCATAACTTGGAATTGTTTTATAATATGCCCTAAGATTTTTATTATATACATATGCACCATTATCAGTTTTGTTGTAAAATATGTGTGCGTGTATATGTGTGTGGTGTGTTAGCCTAAAAGTTTATTTTGTTCAGGCTTGATTTATAAATGGTATTATCATGGCAACGTTTAACTTATTTCTTCCTTTGATTTCTGATAAGTTGACAATTGTAGATACTTCAAAAGATTTAGGTTTAACTTTAGATAAAATATGATTTTGGAATATATTTTAAGGAGACATTCACATATGTTTTGGAGACTAGTAATCATTAAAAAACCTCATATTGTCTTAAGGGTGCATCTTAGAAGAAATGCATTTAAAATTGTGTTTAAAAGCTAGGTGTAGTGGTAAACACTTGTTACCACAGCACTCAAAAATACAAAACAAGAAGATTATGAGGTAGGGGACAGCCTAGCTACAAAGTTATCTCAAAAGAAATCTAGGCTACAATGCAAAATCTTCTCTCAAAAAATTAGAAACATCACTCAAAATAGTTCTGCAATATCAAGAATAACTGTGAAAACTTTTAATCTTCACTATATCATTGAAATAAATATAGATATAACATGATGATGACTTACTAAGCAATACAATATACCCTCTGTGCACGAACAATAGCTTCTTGTTTTCATGGCCTTCATTTTCAAGACTTCAAAGCAGATTAACAAAATAAGTCAGAATGTAAACTAGTAAATTAGAGAATAAATAAGGAAATTGTTTGGAAGGTATTATTCTCATGCAAAGAAAACAAAGTAAGAGAGAACATTTTCTATATTATTGACATTAAACTTTGTGAAAATCTTGAGAGTTGATGCAAATTGGGAAAAAAAAACTTAGTGGGAAAAAGAGTTGTTGTTTGACGCTGTAATAACCAAAACTAGAATGATGGGAAAAAGGAAGCCATTGAAACAGCTTGACTTTGACAAATCCAGTACCAATGAATAAATAAGTTTTATCTGTTCTTTGATTTAGGTTTTACTGTAGACTGCAGACACATGTAGCCCTATTCTGCTGAAGGCTGCAATGCAAACAGTTTTATATTAGGTTTAAATGGATGAATTATTTGCTATTGCATCAATTATTCTAAAAATTGGTTAGGAAAAGTAAATGTATATATGTTAAGAGAATACCAAAGTCATTAGCATTAACAGAACTGGAGTGCAAGGAAACACGTTGCCAGGACTTTAATAAATAATTATTCCAATCTAAAAGAGAATCAAAAGAAGGTGTTGTTTGAGGAAATTACTTTATTGAAATATTTTTATTTATCCATTATCACAAAACATAACGTGAAGTTCACTCAAGTGCCAAAGAGTCATCCTTTCTCCCTCTCAGCCCATGGATGCTATAAAATGCTCCTGAATCACAGTCATGGTGGTATTGCCCATAACTGCATTGGGAGAGAGCAGAGTTCTGAGTGTCTTCCTACAACAATCATGGCATTAAAAAAGAATAGAATATGTGTCTATATACATGTTTGTATATTCATTTGGAATTAAACTATGATTAATACATACTTTTGTTCACTAAGAATTTATCTAAACTATTTTTCCTGACATTTCACATTGCAAAAAGATAGCAGATGTTTAATTTATCTTTCTGACATTTGCTCAAACATATTTTTAGTGATCTAGACAATATGTTCCAGCTAGTGCATCTTACTTGACCTATCAGCAGCACATAACACAGTTAATCACTCCCGATTCATCATGAGGTTTCTCTGCTGGACTCAAGGCTACCACATTTAGCATTTCTCCCTCAAGTCTCTGAAGACTCCTTTACCCTGCTCTCTCTCTCTCTCTCTCTCTCTCTCTCTCTCTCTCTCTCTCTCTCTCTCTCTCTCTCTCTCTCTCCAGCACCCAAACATTACAGTGACTAGTGTACTCATGGATGAGTCTTTGACTTTTTTCTTTATCTAAACTCCCCTTGTTGGTTATCACACTCACTCTGATAAATTTGAACACAGTGGATCAATGCCTGTCAAAGTTTACTTCCTACCCAGATGTCTCTCCAATGGCCATCTTGTATTTCCAACAGCCTTGTCAGAATCTTCAGTTAAATATCAAATAGGCATCCCAAATGAATCATGTGCTCACCCTGCTTCTCCTGCCATCTACCTGTCTTTTCCATAGAAAGAATGAAGCTGTCTCTCCAGTTTTCAGACATGACTGCACCTCCTTCCTTACTATAAGAAAAAGGACACAGCAGATAGGGACTGAACTACCTTTGAAATGTTCCTGCTTCATGGAAATGTCTGCTGGAAACTATGGGCCTGTAGGCTGAAGATGGATGCCCCAACAGTACAAAAGAACTTTGGGTGACTGTCCAGGTAGCAAGATGTCTCTGTGATTTCTAGAGTTTTGGAAGTAGCTTACTTCTTGTTCACCTAGGTAATATATCCTTCTGGAGTCTTTGATGGAGTTGAAGAATAGATAGATAGTTATAGTTTTTCTTTGTTATGATAAAAGATAAAATAGATATAAATACTGTAAATGTATTTCTTATTTGATAACTGTTTTGTTACATGTAATTTTGCTATGTTAAAGTTAAAGCCTTCTTTTTTTGTTTAAACAGAAAAAGGGGAAATGATGTGGGAAAGTCTTCTGTTTGTATTGATTTCATTCATTAATAAAGAAACTGCCTTGGCCAGCCCTTAGGTGGGTGAAGTAGACAGAACAGGAAGAAGGAAGTGAGGTAGATGGCTCAGTCAGATGCCACGCCTCTCTTAAGTTAGTCAGATTGCCATGCCTCTCCTCAGGGAGAGAAATGCGATAAAGCCAGCTACCAGGTCAGACGTGCTGAATCTTTCCCGGTAAGACACCATTCATGGTGTTACACCGATTATTAGATATGGGTTAGTCAAGATGTGAGTAAGAGGCTGAAAATAATGAGCCAGGCAGTGTTTAAAAGAAAAAAAAAGAAATTTCCAAATGCTTAGTAAATGAAACTGTCCCTATCGCAGCACATCTCTAGAACTAACTCTGTCTAAACAGAGGTTGAAGTTAAAGACTATAATTCCTCCTACTTGGAAATATGAAAATAGGTGAATATTAAAACATCCAATTCTCAACACTTACTCTCCAAGATCCTTGTGATTCATGTTCTTCATTGAATTCTTAGTGCCCAATAAAGTTGAGAGCATAGAAAATGACAACCCAATATTAGATAAAGTGAGTTTTGTGAGATCCTATTTAGTCTATTAACCCTCCCTAAAGATATTTTTCCTCCTACTAGGTGCCTTTTCCAGTTTTGATATGAGGGCATGTGTCTAGTTTTATTACAACTTTTATGCTTTTTTTGGTTGATATCGGTGAGAGGCCTTCTCTTTTTTGAAGGGAAGTGGAGGAGGAGTAGATCTGGAGGTGAAAGGGGAAACCACTGGTAGACTATAATATATGAGAGAAGATTTTTTTTTTAAAAAAAAAAGAGAATCAAAAAAAGAAAGAAAATATTTTAAAATTGTACAGATGAGGTGCATTAGATAAAATGCATATGGTGGGATTTTCTTTTTCGACATCCACAGGTGCTAGGAAAACTTATTAGAATGCTTATCTTTATATTTTGTTCAAACTTAGTCATTCAAATAAGAGCTCTGCTTTACCCAGAACAACCACGCACTGAACAAAATGTCAAGAATCACTCTTAGGTTAGTGCATAAATAAATCATACCTGCTAGGTTTACCACAGACACTCAGAATGATCTTACATATTTATGATTTTAAAAAAGGATTTACATTCAACTAGTGATTCTCTCTAAGGATACTGTGCACAAAGATAGTCAATCTTTCTGTTTTTATTCATTGAACATAATAAAAATAAAATAGTTATTCTGAAGATTATGAGAGACTTGTTGCTAATTAGCTTTATTTATTTATGATTTCATATTGGATTTGAAGCTCTCACTATAAATCAGCAAACTGAAAATATTTAGATGTGCCAATAAGAATTATATGGTTTTACTTAATGTAATACATTTCCTGCATCTTACATATACACAGAGTGAATTGAGGATCACAAATGGTCTCATAAAATTTGGAAAGTGCAAAGAGTTAGTAGATAGGAAACTCTGACAATTGGCATTTCAATCCCTAAGGTTCACTGTAAGAATAGATACTGAATATATTGTGCTCAAACTAAACTGGGAATACCAGAAACTCAATGTTTTGTTATTGTTTTTCACTGCTGTTAAGTAAATTATTAAGTTTCTTCAGTGGTTATAATTTTTCACTAAGGGAAATAATTTACTGGCCTCATATCATTTAGAGAGCTCATAAATAGAGAATACAAATACTATTGTCATCCTACAGGAATCATTTCCATAACAAAGCTCAAAATGAATGAACTGAATTATTATTCATTTATTTCCATAGATCTCATGAAGAGGGAAAATAACAATGTCAGGCATAGACTAATATTATGTTGAGTTCAGGTGAGAGTTGGCCCTTAGAATAAATTCTTAAACTAGTTTACAAGGTTTTAGATTACACAAAGCAGTCTATTATTGCCAAATATTAAAATAATATCAACTTCCCAACTTTATTTTCTTCTTTTTTCCCAATTTTAAGGAACACGTTACATTTTAATTTTTTTCTTCTTAAAAGGTACTGTACACCCACAAATCAAATATAACACTGATGGCTATATTTTTTATATATAATATATATTATATGATATTATATTATGTTTTAACCTTTTTAACATTTTCTTTTTTAAATTTTATTTACTTTTTTACATACCAATCCTTGTTCCCCCTTCCTCTTCTCTTCCTGCTCCACCTCTCTTCCCCTCTTCTCTATACCCTATGCCCCTTACACTGCTTAGTGAGGTTATGGCTTCCCCTGGGAAGTAAACTAAGTCTGTGCTATCACCTGCTCCTTTTTGAGGCAGGACAAGGCCCTCCCCCCACAAATTCCTAGGCTGAGCTAGCTATTTCTCCACAGAGAATGGGTTCCACAAAGTCAGTTCATGCATTAGAGTTAGATCCTGGTCTAACTGCCAGTGGCCCCCACATACTTCCCAAATCACACCATTGTCACCTGTATTCAGGGGGCCTAATTCAGTCCCATGCATGTTCCCCAATTGTCAGTCCGGAGTTAATGAGCACCCAGTCACTTGGGTAAGCTGATTCTGGGGTTTACTCCATCATGGTCTTGACCACTTTGTTCTTATTATTGCTCATTCCTCTTTGCCTGGAGCTCAGCCCAGTGGTTAGCTGTGGGTCTCTGCATCTGTTTCTGGAAGAGGATTTTAGCTTCTCTGGAGTTGTGGACTGTTGGCTGGTTATTCTTTGCTCTATGTCTAATATCCACTTATGAGTGAGTACATTCTATTATTTGTTTTTCTGGGTCTAGGTTAATTCACTCAGGATGTGTTTTTCTAGTTCTGTCCATGTGCATCTAAATTCAAAGATGTCAGTTTTTTTTTTCTGCTGAATAGTATCTATTGTGTAAATGTGTGTAAATTTTCTTTATCCATTCTTCAGTTGAGGGGGATATAAGTTCTTCCCTGCTTCTGGCTATTACGAATAATGCTACAGTGAACATAGTTAAGCAAATGCCCTTGTGATATGAGTGTGCGTCCTTTGAGTATATGCAAATGGAGCCTGCTCATTTGTTCCCCAGCTGCCCAAACCTGAATAATCACACAAAAACTATATTAATTACAACACTGCTTGGCCAATAGCTTAGGCATATTCCTGGCTAACTCTTATATCTTAAATTAACCAATTTCTATTAATCTGTGTATCACCATGAGGTTGTGGTCTACCAGTAAAAGTTCTGGGAATCTTTCTTCTTCAGCAGCTATGTGGCATCTCCCTGACTCCATCTACTATCTCTCTTTCTTTCTCTGCTAAGCCATTAATCCAAACAGCTTTATTCATCAACCAATAAAAGCAACACATATAGAGAAGAACATCCCATATCATTTTCCTTTTTATGTTTAATTAAAAATTAATTATTAATTTTGATTAAAGTTAAAAATGATGGTTTTAAATTTAACATAATAAAATCACATACACAAAACAGTTGTCACTAAAGAATTTTAGTTATAATATTTAGTTTATTTACATTTGACAAATTAAGAAAATACTCTATTATCTATTCTATCTTTGTAAGTCTGAAGTTTTAAATCTAATTTATTATTTATCATTTCTAAGAAAAATTATAACTAGAACTATCTGTCTTCAACTCTTCAAAGACTCCAGAAAGATATATTATTACCTAAGTAAACAGGAAGTTCGTTGTATGCAATTCCCAAAGTTCTAGAATTGACAGAGACATCTTGAGTCCTGGACAGCCACCCAAAGTTTTTCCACAACACTGGGGCATCTATCTTCAGCCTACAGGCCCATAGTATCTGGCAAACTTTTCAATGAAACAGAAAATTTGAAGATCTGTTATGCCTTGTAGTGGCAAATTTTGTCAGTTGCTTTTTTCTGTGTCTTGCAGAGTGTCTGGCAGTGCCTTTCATGAAGCAGGAATCCTGAAAGGGCATCCCAGCTTTTGAAAAGTTCAGCAGTCACTTTCCTGTGGTGCCTGCATTTCAGTTCATACAACATAACATCAAGTAGTCTAGGCAAGAGCCATTTCTTATCCAAATGACTAGCTTTGCCACATTGAAGGCAAATTCCAGAATGAATTTCTTCAATGCCCATTTACCTCTGTGAAGTAATTGGTGCTTGGTGCTGCCAGAAGCAGACATCTGACTGATGAGAAAATCTAAGTTTTTAAAACAATTTAAATGCCATATTCTGTAGATCTCTGAAACATATCTCTTTATCTCCAGAACTCCTAAGTAATATTACTAAAAGTTTGATTATTATAGATGACTATTAATCTTTTAGTTAATTCTTAACTATAAATTACATTTTATAATGAGATACATATGCATAATACCTTAAACAGGAGTAGAAATTTATACTTATATACATACATATAGTGTAACAAAATTGACCTCAAATCTGTATCAATAGACCAAGATCCATACCAATGCAAAATATTCATGACTATATCATATCCCCTTTTAAATGAAAACAAACATTTATAAACAATCATTTTGAGAATTTTAGCATAGTTTTCTCTAAACTCTTCCTGGTTTGGGTTTTTTTTTTTTTTTTTTTTTTTTTTTTTTTGTTACAAAGACCTTTGGGTGGAACTTGTTCCATTTAACCACATTAATCCACAGGTTCTCATCCTCTGTGGAAACAAAAACAGAATCTCTTTTCCAGAACATATCTTTAGTTCAAAATTTTGAAGTCAAGATACTTTTATGTTGGTTAAACTTAGCAGTCCCCAGAATCAAATGTCTCTCTGCAATCAAAAAATTGAAAGAAAACAGAATAGCATACATAACCCAGACTTTCTGTATATATTCCTTTTTATGTGACATTTTTCTTTATTATGTTTTAATATTTTATTATCTTTGTTCCTTTAATTTATGACTTTCTGTATTTCTTCTTCTCTCTCTCTTCAGCTCATGTACATTTATCCAACACTATGACCCATTTAGAGGTCTTTGGTCTTTTTTCTCTGAATCTGCCTATATTGTATACCTGTAAAATGCTAAGTGGGCATGGTTAGGAACAATTCTGGAGCCCTGTCTGTTTGCTTTGCCCAGTCCAACATGGTAGAGGCATGTGCATCACCTCTCTGAGCGATGCTTACCACACTTCCAGCTCCAGGGACACAGCAGGTCTATGTTGCCATTAAGCAATTTGTAACTTGCTACTCACAGACCCCATTTAAGTGTTCCACAACTGCACCAGCATGAACTAGAAAGCCAACTATTAAAGGAGTCTCACAGTTTTGCTGCTAATGCTTAGTCAGGAAACCTTCTATTAAAGGAATTGCACTTCTGCTTGCCTCTAGCAAACAGAGCCCACCCACCCCCCAAAAAAATGCTGCTACCAAGAAGCTATGCTTAACTCTCTTCTTTTTGTCTAGAATTTCTTCCCAAGCTCTCTCAGGTTTTATATGGATGTAGTTGACCCACTGCAGTGCCGTTATGTAAACAAAGACTGCTTGTTCATTTCTTGGCTTCTCAGACCCAAATAATCACACAGAAACTATATTAATTAAAACACTGCTTGGCCAATAGCTTAGGCGTATTCCTGGCTAACTCTAATATATTAAATTAACCAATATCTATTCATCTGTGCATCACCGCAAGCCTGTGTCCTACCAGTAAAGGTTCTGGGCATCTTTCTTCTTCAGCACCTACATGGTATCTGCCCCCTTCAGCAGCTACATGGCATCTCCCTGACTCAGCATACTCTATCTCTGTTCTGATTTCCCACATGATTTTACTCTGATACGCCATTGTCCCAAACAGCTTTATCCATCAACCAACAAAAACAACACATATATAGAAGGAGATCCCACATCAAGTAAATGCCAAGAGTGGTATCATTGGGTCTTGAGGTAGATTGTTTCCTTATTTTCTGAGAAATTGCCATACTTATTTCCAAAGCTGCTGTACAAGTTGCACTCCTACCAGCAATGGTGGATTATCCTGATGGAGGACTCCCATTGGCTAATAAAGAAACTGCCTGGCCCATTTGATTGGCCAGCCTTTAGGTGGGCGGAGTAGACAGAACAGGAAGAAGGAAGTGAGGTAGATGGCTCAATTAGATGCCACACCTCTCCTAAGTTAGGCAGACTGCAGCGCCTCTCCTCAGAAAGACAGATGCGATGAAGCTCCAGCCCAAGATGGACGTATGCTAGAAACTAAATGGTAAGGCACCACTTCGTGGTGCTACACAGATTATTAGAAATGGGTTAAAGCAAGATGTGAGTAAGAGGCTGAAAATAATGGGACAGGCAGTATTTAAAAGAATACAATTTGTGTGTTGTCATTTCAGGGCATAAGCTAGTCAGGAGGCCGAAAGCAGGGCGGCGGAACGCAGCCCACACTCATCACTACATTATCCCCCTTATTCAAATCTTCTCCATTATAAGCTGTCATCAGTATTTTTGATTTTTGTCACTCTGATTTTGTAAGATGGTATCTCAGAGTTCTTTTGGCTTGAATTTCCCTGATGACTATGGATGTTGAGCATTTCCTTAAATATCTTTCCATTTGAGATTCATCTGTTGAGAATTCTATTTTCATTACCCCATATTTTCATTGTTTTATTGAATTTTATATTTTCTCCTTCTAGCCTCTCCAGCAACTCCCATGCTTCCAATTTACTCAGGAGACCTTTTCTTTTCACCTTTCTATGTAAGTTCATATGTCTATTTTAGGGTCCTCATTGTTGTCTAGGTCCTCAAGAGTTATAGAATGTAGGCTGATTTTTCTTTGCTTTATGTCTAAAAGCCACTTATGAGTGAGTAAAAATTATATTTGTTTTTCTAGGTCTGGGTTACCTTACTCAATATGATTTTTTTTCTAGATGCATCCATTTGCCTGCCCATTTCAAGATGTCATTTTTTTTTTACCACTGTGTAATACTCCATTGTGGAAATGTACCGCAATATTTTTATTCATTCTTTGGTTGAGGGGCCCTTAAGTTGTTTTCAGGTTCTGGCTAAATGGCACAGACACTGACAGCAACAATTAATAAACGAGAACTCCTGAAACTGAGAAGCTTCTGTAAAGCAAAGAACATAGTCAACAAGACAAAATGGGAAAAGATCTTCACCAACCCCATATTGGACAGAGAACTTATCTCCAAAATATAGAAAGAACTCAAGAAATTTCACAAAAAGAACAAATAATCCAATAAAAAATGAGCTACAAATATAAACAGAGAACTCTCAGCAGACAATTCTCAAATGGCTAAAAGAAACATAAGAAAATGCTCAACATCCTTAGCCATCAGAGAGCTGCAAATCAAAACAACCGAGATCCCATTTTACACTATTTCGTACCTTTTAACTATAAATTGTGGAACAAAGAATATCAGATTCATTCCGTCCTTCTTTACTGCTGTATTTCTTTTCCTCATCCTTCTGTTATTGTTTGGTTCCTCCACTATCTTTGTGCCACCATTACCCTAGCACATCTTGCAGAGAAGACAGTAATCACCCTGCTTCAGCATTTTCAGTGCTAGAACTATAAATATGAGCTACCATACACTGTACAACATTCAACGTATACAAATATACTATATGAAAGTGGCAAATGACCTATAAGTAGAGCTATTTTGCTATGTCACACTTCAAGTTGCATGCTGACCTCAAGCAGTAATCTTAAATATGAGAACTCTGTTTTCAAAATACAGACATGTGCTAGGAAAGATGGAACTTTATTGGGCCTCCAGCTATAAAATGTAAGACAAATATGCTAGCTGAGATTTCTGAGATTTTTACAATAGTCCATAAAGAGTCATTAGTCAGTTCTGACCCCATTTTTCTTATTTCTTCAGAATTCTGATAGAGGAAGAAACAAAAAGGAATCATTTTCAAGCTGGTGCCCTGGTGATGTCTCATCTATCATGAATTACTTGATTAAAATTAAAGCATTCATTGTTATGAGAATTAATATGACTTGAAATTAAAATAAGCCTCCATGGAGAAAGCTTTCTACTGCTTGTATTTATGGATACTAGAAACCCTGGCAGGTGGCAAACACACACAGTACTATAGAATTTAAACTAACAATCTGTCCTAGAAAGTGACTGTTCAGATTTCATGCTCTGTGCCTGACAGAAAAGCTAATACAAGAGTATTTTGGTAGCCTCTTAAAGTCCAGAAAAGAATTTCTTACAGCCAGTCAAGTCACACATACCCTTATGTCTTCTGGTCAGGAGCAAGTCAGTATGTGCACACCAAACCTAGCGAAGGGTCGTGTTGTTCAGTTTTATTTGTTTGTTTAATATATATATTAACACACATATATATGTATATATATATATTACTAATTCTTGGAACTTGGTAATTGTGTATAAGATCTTATTGGGGCAAAGAAAGGACATGGTACAGATATGAGCTGAATTTACTTCAAACACTATGTAGTAGACATGTAGCAGTTATCCTGTACAGTTTTACTCAGTGATGTCACCCAACAAAACATAGCCAAAGGACAATGAAAGACAAAAAGGCAGATATCGTAAAATACCTTATTATTTAAAATTGTGCCTATTATTTACAAATGCATTATAAATATATATAAGTAATAAGGAAACATTTCTTAGGAAATTATCTGTATGTGTTGTCCATTTGCATATTCTTGCATGCATGTATTTACACGTATGTTCATGATTATGCTTGTTCATGTGTGTATGTGTACACATATGTGCATACATGTGGAGGTAAAAAGCTCAATACAAAGAGTCTTTCTCAGTTGTTTCTCCACCTTATTCTTTTGAGACAGGGTCTCTCACTGAATTTATAGTCACTAAACTTTGGATAGACTATCTGACCAACAAACCTCAGAAATACTGTCTCTAGCACCCCAGATTTAAGTTACAGACACACCCACTTTTAGCTCTTATGTGGGTGTCAAAGATTTGAACCCAGCTCTTCATGCTCATATGGCAATAACTGTACCAACTGAGCCACATATTCAGCCCCTGGGTAATCTTTTTTAATATTTATTTATTATGTATACAATATTCTGTCTGTGTGTATGCCTACAGACCACAAGAGTGATGTTGGTGTGTCTTCTATCTATCTGATGATTTCATTGGTTAATTAATAAAGAAACTGCTTGGCCTGATAGGTCAGAACATAGGTGGGCGAAATAGACAGAACAGGATGCTGGGAGTTAGGCAGACATCTCGGGCATTTGCCATGACTCTCCTCTCTGGGTCAGACTCCATGGAGCCAGCCGCCAGGTCAGACATGCTGAATCTTTCCCAGTAAGCCACGATCTCGTGGTGGCATACAGATTATTAGATATGGGTTAGTCAAGATGTGAGAGTTAGCCAATAAGAGGCTGAAACTAATGGGCCAGGCAGTGTTTAAATGAATACAGTTTGTGTGTTGTTATTTTTGGGTGTAAAGCTAGCCATGTGGGAACAGGGTGGGACGAAAAGCAGGCCTGCTCATGTCCTCACTACACAAGAGGGCACCAGACCTCATTACAGATGGTTGTGAGCCACCATGTGGTTGCCGGGAATTGAACTCAGGACCTTTGGAAGAGCAGGCAATGCTCTTAACCACTGAGCTATTACAGCTCTTAGGTGGAATGTTATACATGGTGATGCATGTTTGAAATCTCAGCACTTTGGTGGCTGAGGAAAGAGAATTACTCTGAATATTAGGCAAGCTTTGGTTACATAATGAGTACTAGGCCAGATAGGCACACACAGTAAGATTCTATCTTAACAGATACACACACACACACACACACACACACACACACATACAAACATACACACGCACACTACTATCATCATCATCATCACCACCACCACCACCAACAGCAGTGGTTACTTATGAATTCAATGCATATCATATCATCCTGATTCCTATAGATTATAAGACGTTAAAAAGAAAAGGCATGACTTTAAATAGTACTTCATTATAATTTAAAATTTGTGATTGGATGTGCTATTTTTCCCTGGTATCCTGTCAACATATTTGCAAAATAAATTAGTTCTTAAAACGGGAAAAAAATCCTCTTTTTGTCATTCTTGATATCCCTCCTATATTGTGAATCCACCCACTTTATGTGGAGGCTTAACAATAGAGGGCACAGAAAGAAAATGCTTTACCCTCTAGAAACTAAGGAACATATCACAGGGGTATTTGCATCAATGCCATGCATGACTCAACCTTAGTGTACGTCAAAAAAAGAATGAATAAATAAAATATGCTATTCAAGCACCGCAAAATTTTACTTAGGCATAAAGAAGAACAAAATTATGTCATTTGCAAGAAAATAGATGCAACTTGAGCTAATTAAGTCAGAGAGAACAATATGTCACATTTTTATAGTTTGTGGTTTCTATATTATAATATAGATAGATAAAATAAGTATGAGTGTATGAAATTACAATAAAAACAAAACTACCCAGGAAAATAAAGTGTACTAGCAGAATGGAGGCTGGTAAATAAAGGAAGGTGGGGATATGGTAAAATATATTATAATCTTATATGAAATGTACTTATGAAACCAAGTACTATGTATAATGACTACTACTGATAAAAGAATATGTAGCACATGTCTGAACAGCCTTTACTCAATGAATAGTAAATAAGGTTACTTAAAACAAAAATAGTGATTATTTACTTCTTATCTAAAGAAGCTAAGCCCTTGATTCCTCTGGGTGGCAGAGAAATTTAGATGGAGCTGTGGTGTGATGTAGCAGTGGATGATTCATTATACAATTTCAGTTCAAGACCTGGGTCATTTCCTCATTTGCCAAATTTGCCCCGCAGTATGTCTGCTCTACTTCAAACCCATCAAATCATATATTGTAGATAAAAGAGGATCAAAACTTCTCTGAGCTCTTTCTTACTATGATACTAGCAGGATGTTTTATCTGTTCTATAAGACCACAGTAAGAAATGGGAAGAAGAAAAAAAGGAAGGGAGGGAGGGAGGGAGGGAGGGAGGGAGGGAGGGAGGGAGGGAGGGAGGGAGGGAGGGAGGGAGGAAAGCAAGGAAAAGTCACACTAATGAAGATTAAAGGCTTGTTTTTAAATCTTCTTGCTTCACATTCTTTCTTAGACAGTTTATGTGCCGGCAGATATAAACACTTCTAAATCCATGAGGCTAGGCAAAATAATCATAAGCGATTATTTTAACTATACCTCTAGGTGGTCTTTCTTCCCAAATACATCATATTCCTCAGAAATTTTCTTGCTCCTGCTGACTGATCCCCATCTATCATTAAACCATTACTTAGTAAGCCATTGTAATGTTGATACCCATTTTGTTTCTGGTGGATCTGCTAGGTCAAAGGCACCCACACCAAATGAGCATGGGTGCCATTAGTTTCTATTATCAAATAAAGTATTTCCCAGTGGTGATTTAGTACCTAAGTTTACATACAAAGTGTCGCCGTTTCACAAGATCTTTTCCCCATTTCTTCTTTATTTCAATTTAAAGCAAAATACCATAAAATAAAATTTTACTGGACAAATAGCATTCAAATACACAGCTACTAGCAAAACTCATTGCAAACACTGGAATTCTTTGATACATGACTACTTCCGGCTTGACATCAAGACAGCATATGTATGATCTTCTCAATGGGCCAGCTGGAAATTGTCTTATCAAAAGACAGGACCAAATTATGAGTCAGTCCACAGAACATATACAAAAGACAGCAGCTTTCTGAAAGGACCAGAAAATAGCAGACTGCCTGAAGTAGCAGTGATTAAAAGAAAGCGCTGGCATTCTGTGGTCATCTTCTTTGTGCCTCCTACAGCCTTCTTATCCAGCATCTCACAAATTCTAGAGATGAAGGAATGTTTCCTTCTCAAATCAACTTTGGGTAATCCCTTTGTGTCACGGGGTTACTTTAGTAAGTAGCAGAAATATTTAAAAATAAGTGCAAAAAGATAGCCTGCTCAATGATACATCTGAATAGAATGTGTATTCACACAGAGAGGCCACTTTATGGAATTACACTCAGTGCTTTACAAATTAAAGTCCCAAATAAGACAACATGTTATCAAGAGCCTATACTTATTACTCTATATAATTCGTAACATAGCAGCTTTCAGGAAAATTACATGTTTCTATAAAAATCCAACCACAGTCTTTGGATGAGATTATCCCTTTGAAGCTCCACTTTCCTAAACCTAGGAATTTGGCATTTCAAACGCCATTGCTATAAAATGAAATCCTATTCTTCAGGTTGTTCCCTATTCAGGCTTTTGAAGAAACTTCTTATCTGGATTTTCATTAATCACATTGCATAACATAGGAAAACATTTTTTTGAAGTTGTATAATCATGATGATAATAACATGGGTAGAAATTTAAATATCTTTTTCTCATAAACATGTGGATACATACATTGTCAAGTTGACAAGAGTAGTTACATGTAAGCAGACTATTTATCCTTTAACTTGGAGATAAGGAAATAAGATGATTGTGTGGCATCTATAGGACAATACAACATTTTTATTTATGCCCATTTATCATTGAACAATCACCATGTCACTCTGTGCCTCTCTGCTCTGTCCAGAACAGATGGGTCCTCCTAAAGTTTAAGATGAAATCTAACCAACAATTTATTGGTGTTAGGTGAGGAAGGCTTTGGAAAGTGATTATAAAGTTTAGTGCACTAATGAGAGAGGAACAAGAAGAGTTGATTTCTTTCCATCATGGGAGGACACAGTAAGAAGAGAGAAGTTACCAGGCACCAAGTCTGCCCAACTTGATCTTGGATTTCCAGGTATCAACACTTGGATCAGTACATTTCTATTCTTTAATAAATATACAGACTCAAGTGTCTTTGTTAAAGCAATGGGTGTTGTCTAAAATCCTCTCTAAAAGTCAACAAATATCTAATCAGAAGTAATATGCCATGTGTGGGATGTCTGTTCTGTGGTTCTCATATATCATCTCAAAACATACCACAAATGTTTTAGATGAGTGAATTTAGACTTTATTTTTTGATAGTTTCCTGCATGTATATAATGAATTTTTTAATTCTTTCCTTTGCTTATTACCCTGCCTCATCCTCCATTCCCTCTCATGCTGAAGCCTTCTTTTTCCTTATGTCTCCCTTTTTTCATGTGTGTGAGTGTATGCATGTGTGTGTGTTTGTGTATGTGTTTATGTATGTGTATACTTCTGAGTTTTATTGGTGCTTCCTGTATAAACAGGGGAGAGAGGTTATGAAACAATGAGATAGGATATGAAACAACTTATTAATACTGAAGAAACTGATCAATGCCTTCCCCTGCAACTATTAGCTTTCAATAGTGCCTCAGGGAGCATTAGAGCCATATAAGCTCCCCCTCCTCTATGCTGGAGGGTTGTGAAGGTAACCACAGGTGCAGTGGGTTCAATACACAAAGGCCGAGACATGTACAGAGACTTCTTTTTACTGCATATCTCCCCATGCCGTGGCTCATTCTTTTTATCCCTTCTGCAGTGTTTCGTGAATCTTGAAGGGTGATATAAGTATTGTTTTTGAGGGACAAGTGCCCCACCATTAATTATTCTTGAAACCTTGATCGCTCAAAAATTTGCATTTACTGCTGTCCTTGCCATGAAATTTTCTCTGACAAATGCAGCGAGAAGCACTTATCTATGAATATAAGCCTGAGTGTTTAGAAGACAGTTTGACAAAGTAACCATTAAGCCTAAGAGTAGGGGTAAGTTTTAAGCCCCTGCCGTGTACACATGATCAGATTTACAGTACCACATATGGGTTATCTTCTGTGAAGTTCGTCTCAGAGCCATTCAGGAATCAGTTAGTTACCACAATAACAGCTATAACACTATTATATTAGAGGGAAGGTATTATTTGGCAGGTGATTATTGTAGCTTGTGTGGTTTATAGCTCAGTTAACGCCTGTATAGCACCTTACAGCACTACAAGGTTCACCAGTAGTTAGGAAGTTTTTATCTCAGTTTGCTTGATTTCTCTATTCTTTGTGTCTAAAGTCTTGATTTCTTCAGCAACAGGATAATGTCATCACATTCTGATAGGCAATCAAGAACAATAACAATGGCCTGTATGGCATTGCTGCTTTGGGGGTCTTCAACAATTAACAACTACCTTATCATACTTTCTGGTTCTAGCACACCAATGGCGTTTGAGTTTAAGATGCTATTTGAAACGTTTTTGATGTGGAAAAAAATTACAAATGGGAACTCTGCACATAGAGGAAACAAACGTTTTCACACACTGAAATATAGAAATAAATATTTCCATGCATTGGCAAAGGCAGCACATTGCTGCTGCCAATACACAAAACTGTGGTTTAGTATCTGAGTTAAAATGAAGGGAGAACAGTTGAAATAACAAATGACAAATGATAGTGCAGTTTATGGACAAAACCACATCGTGATCTTAATCTCCTGCTTTTTCTCCTTTTCTAGGCAAGTCCTTTAAATAGAAGGTTGAGAGGTACGACCTCCAACTATAGCAAACACACAATAAGCTTAACCTTGATTAATGACTCATCAGAGCCAAGAAAAGGTTTCTGCTAACAAAGAATGGGTTCTAAACTTGAGAGACAAAGGCTTGCTGGGGTCCCCTTCCGAACTGACTTTCCTGGCATTAATGTTTGTTAGAACCCAGGCAACTACTTTTAAATTTGTAGCTCTCTTTTCAATGACCTTATTATAGATTCTTGTTCAGAAATAGGTCAGTGTTTACTAATAGTGAGGCTTCAGTAAAATAACAAATCTTTCTGTTAAACTTGAGTCTCAGTCGACATGTCTAATGTACACACTAAGGAACTTAGATATCTGACATCAATAGATATGTCGACGGTGACAATGTTTTGCTTGAACTCATAGGGTTTTCATGGTTTGCAGTGTTTATAGAAGGCATTTTGAAAAGTGGCAGGGATTTCCCTCAGTGGACAAGAGTTGCGGTGGGTACTCTAATGTTTGCTTTTTCATGTTCTCCTGTCTAGATGCTGAATATATACTCAGGGGATACCTACAATTTATAAGTAACCAGTAACTAGGAATCCAATAATGAAAAGTCTTAGGTTTTTGACTAAATTTTTGAGATTTGTATAATTAGCATTTAATTTTGGAAACACTAATTTTATATTTTGAATCTTCTTATGCTGTCACCTTTACCTGATTTATAACAAACTAATATGTATCTTAAGTTGAACACTCTGATTACTACCATTCCTTCAAATTTGGTAAAGGTAAGATACTTTGAATAATCTACAACATAACCATTAACCCAAGGATATCTATTTCTGTTTCCCATAGGTAAAGAATTGGCTCTTGTTCCATTGAGACCAAACCAGACTCTCTTTATGTGGCCGACAGTGGAGGCTGACTGAGAAGCCAAGGACAAAAGCTCTGAGCTTTGACTCTTCTGCATGGACAGGCTCTGCGGGAGCCTTCTCAGCTTGGTTGATCACCTTCCTGGACCTGGGGGGAGTTGGGAGGACCTTGGTCTTAACATAGAGTAGGGAACCCCGATGGCTCCTTGGCCTGAAGAGGGAGGGAGGGGAGTATGGGTGGAGGGGAGGGGAGGGAAGGGGGAGGAAGAGGGGAGGAGATGGAAATTTTTAAATATAAGAAAATAAACCAAAAAATAAAAACAAACAGCTTCCAAAAAAAAAAAAAAAAGAAAGAAAAAAAAGAAAGAGTAAGCCTTGATTTGATCAGAGGAAAAAACTATTAAAATTATGAATATATCTATTTCTGTTTCTCATAGGTAAAGAATTGGCTCTTGACCTCAACTTTAAAGAATTCTACAGTCATTCACTACAGGGGTTTTAAGGAATCGTCCCCTCACACTATCCATAAACTAACAATTGAGCTCTATTGTGCTCCCACCACGAGACACAGTAGATATGCATTTCTGACTCGGAAGACACCGTTTAAATTTAAACTAATGAAAATTAAATGTAATTATAACTGAGTGATGAACCATTTCAATATCTACATGTGGCTGGTGCCTTCTATATCATACATCCTTGTTGTAGAGGATTTCCACTATCACAAAGGTTCTGGTGGTAGACAAAAGTGAAGAAGACTATTCTTTAGTAGTTTAACCACAGTAAACTCAAGACTACCCAGGAATGAGTCAGATGTTTTCATAATGTTTCTTATGTGAATATTTTTTCCATGTTTGCAAAATCTAACTCTCTGTGATGTCTGTACAGTTGATCTTAACTCTGTTTTCCCAAATGAGCCTGGAAATTACAAATTGTTCTGTTATACACTTTCACAATATTTTAAAATATAGCATCACATTCCTTTTCTCTTTCTTTCTGTCTTCCTACATGGATATTCTTCCACATTTAGTACATCATAAAATATTCTGAAGTTACCTAGGAACATTATTTTAAATATTAGCAAATACAAGTCATATACTGAGTCACAAATTTACAAATCCAGTTTATAGACACATAGAATAAGAATTTTATATTTAAAAAGCCTCCTTTCCTATCCTCCCCACCCATCCTGGGGCTAGGTAATAGTCAGAAAACAGTAACTTCTGATCACATGACTGAATAAATATATTTATCCAGAGCATGGTGTCCTTGGTATATTAATGTTTGCTTTTAATGTGTTATCTTCTCCATGTAGTAATTTAAAAACTCTTCTGACTATGGAAATAATACTCATCATAGATAACCTTGGATATATAAAGAAGATAGTGGTGATATTGCTTCTGAGCAATAACTACCATAAATATTTGAATGTTGTGGAGACTTTGATCAACAAGTTTTCAAGTTCACACTTTATAAATGTATTTCTTACCTAATGCAATATGTATATTGTTTCACATTATTATATTGCTTCTGATGATTTTCATTTTATTATCTGTGTTTCCTAGATTTTATATCAGCCCAATTTTTATTTACTTCAAATCATTAACATGAATTGTGCATATTGAAACTTCTTCATCAATACCTCAGAATATCATCAGATTTTGACATAGGGCCTCAAGAATAATGGGCCAGCATGGAATTGTTGAGATAGAACTGCAGTCTCTAACACAGGGAAGGCTATGCACAGCATACCAAGAAGGCAACCATATCCCAGGCCTAGAGAGTAGCAACAGAAGAAATGATGCCCCCCATTACTTTGATCTTTTATTTCTAGTGCCCAGGACAGTGAAACAGTAAGTTTCTAGTAAATGTACCACCTTGGGTGTTCTGTCACATCAGCTCTTGTAAACTAATATGCTTTATTTATAAGGGGTTTTGCTCATTTATTTATTCCTGTACAAAATTTTCAGAAAGAATAAATTCTAGTTTCATAAAATGTTTTTACTATGTATTTTCTAACTCTTTAAATAATATACTTCCAAGAATGTAATATTTTACTGAAATGAACAACAAAAAGTCAAATAATCACTATATTTCATTGTACAAACTATCATGTGTATGTGTGCACATGATATGCATATGTGTGTATATGCATGAACAATTATGCATACATGTATATGGTGCACAGAAAAGAGTGTCAGGTAGCCTCTGCAATGAACTCCACTTTGTTTATTTGTTTGTTTGTTTATTGGCACATAGTATTTCCACAAATTTTGTGGTAGTTTAAATGAGAATAGTCTCTATCAGCTCGTATGATTGAATTGTTGGTTCTCAGCTGGTGGCAATATTTTTGACCGATTGGAAGGTGTGGCCTTGTTGAAGGAGGTGTGTCACTGAGAGCAGGCTTTAAGGTTTCAAAAAATGTGTGCCATTCCCACCTGTGTCTTTCTTTCTCTTGCTTGTGAATCAAGTTGTGAACTCTTAGCCCTTCACCATGCTTTTGCTCCACCTTCATGGACTCTAACCCTCTGAAACCATAAGTCTAATTAAAAACTTTATTTTATAAGCTGCCTTAGTCACAAAATAATGAAATAACTAAGATATGCCTGGAGTTTCTAATATTTTTAGATAATCTGGTAGTCCTCCAACCCTAGCAAGCCTCCAGACTTGCTGGACCACAGTAAGGGAGTCATAGAAAGTGTAAGATCATGCCTAATCAGTTATTTGGGGGCTTACATCCAAACTCATTTCTTCAGTGTGTAGCAGTAAGCATTTTTAATCACTGAGTCATCTCATTATCTCATCCTTTTAATAAAATTAACTTATTGAATTTTATTTTTCAAAGTATTGATCAGTGTTCAGTTGTGGTAATGGGGTGTGAAAACTTAGAGACTTAATTGACATTTAACTATGATTAAATCCTAATAAATAGGATCACTTACATGTGTTTAGACATAGATGTTTACATATGACAAATGTTTTCAATTTTGTTTTTATCAATCAGCAATATTTTAATATTAATTTGTATAATATTGCTCATTTTTATTGCTGTAAATGCCATTTTGTATGAGTACATCTCAATTATTTAGCTCTTCTGTTATAATAAAATTTTAGGTTAATATGATATTGAAGCATATGAGATTTTCACTAGCACTTAGTATTTGAGACTTATTTCCAGGTGTTGTGTGTATGTGTGTGTGTGTGTGTGTGAGAAAGAGAGAGAGTTAGAGAGAGAGAGAGAGAGAGAGAGAGAGAGAGAGAGAACTCATAGTTTACTCCTCATTATTTTATAGTATTTCAGTGTAAATATTTAACTCAACTTAATGATTCTCCTTCCAGAGGAATTTTATCATTGCCTATTTTTGCTATTATTCATATCCTGCAGTAAGTATTCTTATAGATAGTATTTGGTGTCCACTAATAAAAGTTTCTCTCTAGTTATGTAAAATACAGGTATCTCAAACACAAGACCAAACACCAAGTTTGAAATAAAACCAAATACACTGCCTTAGATTATATATTCCTGTCTAAGTCACGATTAATGAATATTTCTACAGATCTTCAAAAACACCAGTCTTTCTGTGTATCTTATGTCTGTTCCCAAGACATAAAATCTGATTAGCCTTTCCCCTCAGAAAGGTTTAGTAGTGGCTGTGTTTCTGAGAAATGATTAAAGGGACTTGAAAGAAGAGATTCACATATGGAATCATAAATGCTCCAACAGATCTGAGAAACATGAGTTGTCAGTAAATAAGTGTGCCAGTAGCTGGAGAAGTTCAGCCCTTCACTGCCCTCCACCTTCCACACTGCCATGTCATAGGGAAACAGCGCCAGTGCACCTGTGCTCCAGTGCGCCAGTGTGCCACGGAGTAAGGAAAGTCCTGCAAGGTCATTCCATAGTGTGTGAAAGAGACACACACTATCCAAGACTGAAGGGGGAAAAGGACCTTCCCTTCTGTTCCTCCTCCCTGTTGGAATGGCATCAATCTTTCTCTTTATTACTTTTTTAATATTCATCTTTAATAATGTGTAAGCACAACCTGTCATTACAATCAAAGGACAAAATCAAACATAAAAATGTGAATAGAGGCTACATAAAAAATAATCAGTTTGCTCATTATGAAATCCCTCACGGCTGCCTTGATTCATATTCAACCCCATCATCTCCTCTGCTCTGTCTCAGGCTTCAAACTTCATCCGTTTTTCTGCAGTGACCAGACAGTCTTTGCCTTCATCCACATTACCACCTACAACACAAAACATGGATTCAGGCAACCTTATGTAACTTCCACAATAACCTTGCAGAAACAAGATGTAGCATTGGTACCGTCGCTGCCTATAGTCAGTACTGTGGCATGCCATTGAAAGGTAGAGTTCAGTGCTGTAGCACTTGCTGGCACAGCAAAAGAGTTTTTTATAGAGTCCCTGATCTTATAGTAAAGGCCAAATAACTGTCAAAAATTAGGCTTAAAGTACACTTTCCCAAAATGGCATACTAAGTATCCTAGCTCATAAACTACTTGAGTTTGAAGCTTTCACTAAATGTATTGAAACATGTATGTACATATATATATATATATGTAAACACACACACAAACATATATGTGTGTTTGTATGTATGTATGTATGTATGTATGTATGTATGTATGTATGTATGTATACTGGGTAAATGTTTATTTAACCCAGCCAAAAAAATGAGTAAAATTGTCCTAAGTCCAGGAGGTAAAGTCAAGAGGCTTAGCTGGTATCAATAGGCTGTGAAACTTTGAACAGACCATACATTCTCTGATGGATAGCCTCATTTTGACCACAAGAAACATGGAGCTAAATAATTTGAAAAGCCCTCACTTTTCTTAATACAAGTACAAGAATAGAAACCCCTTCTCTAACCACAGTTACCGTGGCCTACTTCACACACAGATTGTGTGACCTTGAAATATCCTTGCATGGTTTTCAAGTTGCCTTATAAAACTAAAGTCTACTCCTATCTAGACTCTCCTTGAAAACTAAAGAATATTCCAGTGCCTAGAAAACAAGATATTCAGACTTCACCGGTCAGAGTAGGATATGCTGTTTATTTATATTCTATAAAATGATGCTTGAAAGCTCTCTAGATGATTATCTGCAATGATCAAGAAAACTTTTTCCCAGGGTTGTGATGCATGACCAGACACAAATTCCTGTTTTGTCCCTTCACATTAGTGCACATGCCAAATACCTAGAACCACTTGGTCAGCAAATCGGGCAGCAGACTTGAAAGGAACTGAGTAAATACTGTCTCTCCTTATTAATCCCTCTGGCTAGACTTCTGCAATGGATCCGGATGCAAATCGTTGTATCCTTGTGGACCCTGAGATGAAGAGCAGAGGTTGTCTGGGAAAGCCACACTAAGAAGCACAAATAGCATAGTGTTTAGTACTCTTGGTGGGAACTTGGTGAGCATTTCTAAAAGACCTATGGATTTCCTCATCGGTGCCCCAGGGCTGGATTTCAGCAATAATCATGCCACTTGTGCATTGTGTGTGGATGAGGAAGCAGGATTCCATGGATGACTAGCAGCCCCATTCCCGTCTGTTATATCCCATCTGCCTCTGATTCAGCAGCTGTGGATACCAGACTGACTCACTTCACCCTGAACCATGGCATCCTTACAACCTGTTTCCCGGAAGTATGCACAGCCTGGCAGCCTAGCCGTTCATTCTACAAATCATTTTTTAAATCATTGGATAAGTCTACTTCTCACATTTTATCCTGCTACTCATTGTATTAGAGAATTGTATTAATTCCATTTGGGCTGCCAAAATACAAGGGAAGAAATCTATTTCAAACAAAAGTGAGGGAAAACTATTAAAATTTTACATAAAAGCACCCACTGTGAGAATAAACTTGGTAAAATGAATAGATGGTATTTTATTACGGTATGCCAGTATAGTGATAAATTGTAGAAAGGATGTAATAATTGATTAGGATTCAACTATATGACAAAGTACTAACTATGCATAATCTTATGTGATCTTTAAATAGCTTAATAAAAGAAGATCAAGGATTACTAGTGGTTTTTTAATATCAACATATTTAAATATAAATGCATCTGATTACATCTTTAATATTGATAAGGAACTTCAAGAAGAGAATTTTTTCTGACATGAGTTTATATATCATTTTATTGCAGAAGCCTAATGAGAGGAGATGGTTGAATCTGGTTTAAAGTTGCTAAATAATATGTCTTAAAGTATTTCTTAACACTCAAATGCTCATATTTTAGATCAAATTGTTGATGAAGAAGAAGAAAAGTGACTTCCCTTTGAGAGTAAAATTAAAGTTAGTTAGTATTACTAGCTAAGAGCTAACCATAACAATGTTAGTATCTGCAGTTTAAAGCAATTGTGTGCCAGACACAAGTGAATACATTATCGTTTTTCTCCCACTGGTTCACACAACAGCTATCAGTACTCTTGTGATGTAGCTGAAGAAGATGTCCCTTACACCATAGAGAGTTATCCACCTGAGTAACTTACAAATGCAGAGGTAGATATAAATCCCAGTCTGTCTTCCAGACCCTTATAAAAAGCCTATGCAAGCTATTAGAATGCATAACAACTAGCAGATGACTGGTCTAGTGTCATTCTGTTGCTGTGAAATACCATCACCAAAAACAACTTTAAAAAGATTTATTTGGCTTACACTGAGATCAAGTAGGTACTTGAAGTAAAAACTGTGAAAGAATGCTACTCGCTGACTAGCTAGCAGACCCAAGTTAAGTTACCTTTCTAATATAGCGTAGGACCACATGCCTAGGAAATACTGCCACTTATAGGGAGTTAGACCCCTCTAATCCAAGTCACAATAAGACAATCTTCACAGACTTACCCATAGGGCAATCTGATTGGTGCACTTGTGATTCCCTTGTCAGGAGACTGTAGGCTGTGTCAAGCTGACAGTAAAGCTAACTAGAACAAGAGTCTGGCAATTACTCAGGCTAATGAGTTTATACATACTTAGAGAGCATATGAGCATAAGCTATTATCTGTGCTAGGTTTTACTCTCTCCTGATTAAATAAGAAGACCTTTGTGGAAAACGTCATATATTTAGTGAGATCTCTACCACACTCATTTCTGTGAATGGCACCAAAACTCACATAGTTAAATCTCTGGAAGTCAAACTGCTTAGTCTAGGTCTCACTAAGTCACCGAGCACAGCTATCCTCCCTCATCTCACTCTCTTAACCAGCACATGTTATCTGACTGAGATGAAATAGCTCAAGCCTTCACTGGCTCCCACCTACCACATCTGCCCTCTGTAATCCAGTCTCTTCATTGTCTTGAGAAATGTGTTTTTAAAGGACTAGTTCTGTTGTTTTCCTGCAATTCTACAACCCAGAATTTACTCTAACACCCCACTCTGCTCCCAAACCCAAGAGAAATTTATGCATATCTTCAAGAAATGCTAGTCTGTGCACAGCACCTGTTTCTAAGAGGTGAACTCTGAACACCATCTAGAGGCTCAAATATGCAATGGAAAAAAGTTATAACATAGCCCTGATGTAGAATATTATATAGCAGTGACCATAAATGTACATAGTTATATGAAAAATGTTTTTATGTACAGGAGTCAAAAAAGTAAAGCCATGGAAAGCTAAAGTTGGTTCTTAGAAGTTGACACTGTAGTTTAAGAGACAGAATGTAGGTGTGTGTTCTGGCACTGATCCATTTGTTCATCTGGAAATTTGTTGGCTGGGTCATATACAAATTTACAAAACATATTTACTTTGCATGTCATATGCCAGTAAAAATACAAAAGAAAAATTGAATCTCAAGGTTTTCCATTGATTTTAGTGTCTTACCTCCCTCCTATGTGCACTCACCTTAACACAATGCAGAATTCCTTGGACCCCATCTTAAGTGACTAACATGGATTCTTCTGGAAGTGTTCTCTGCCCCATCTCATGCTTAGTCTCACTTTTTCTGTGAAACATACCACCAAACACCAATATTGCAACATTATACTTCTCTCCTTTCCTGGTCCTCTCATTTTCTCATTTTATGAGAGATCAGTACAACTCATGTGTTCTTATTTCAAGTCATAAACCACCTGTAGAGAGACCTTGAGGTTCAACATGCAGTACAGAGTAACAGTATGTAGGAAATTATGACTAAAAGAAGACTTTTATAATCTTAGAATAGAATATTGGCCTTCTCATTAACACATGTCCAGGTCTCTGACCCCAGCACCATACCTTAGTTCTCTATTTCAGTTTTTAGCTCACAAAACATTAAATACTTGGGTTGCCCTGATGAGATATCAAAGTCAGAGTTTTATTTGTTAATGACAATAAATGAAATTTTCATTTTGCTGCTTGCCTTTGAAATGTCCCTGACAATTGTTACTGAGCTGTTTAGTGTATGGGCTCACTGTGAGCCTTGTCAGTTTGGTTGCTCACCTTCCTGGACTTAGGGGGAGCTGGGAGGACCTTGGACTTAACATAGTGAAGGGAACCCTGATGGCTCTTTGTCTTTGGAGAGGGGTGGAGTGGGGGTATGGGTGGAAGGGAGGGGAGGGAAGAGGGAGGAGGAGGGGAGGAGATGGAAATCTTGAATAAAAAAATGAGAAAAAGAAACAAAAGTAATTGGTATTATTAGAAGTAAATTTTAAATCTCTACGTTATGTGTCACTCAACCAAATATGAGAAAACATTGGCATAAATTCCCATTGCTAAAGTTTTTATGAGATCAATTTTTGTCAGATGTTTTCATTTTGGGGAAATATAATTTCTCAACATATCTTACTACCTTAAAGTCAATGGTAGTTTCTAGACCTTTCCTTATTTCATAGCAAATTAAGCGCATTCCTCTCGTCTCTCTTACAATTGTCTTCCCTTCCAATACGGTCTTTTTAATGTTATGTATTTTGTGGAGTGTGTTGTGGAGGTACAAAAGCACATGTACTTTTGAGCATAGCATCATATGCACACTTCATAACCACCTTGGTTGGGTCCCTTCCACCTTCTTTTTGAGGCAGGGTTTCTCATTGGCTAAATGTTTGCCAATTAGGACAGGCTGACTGGCCAGTAATCTCAAGGATTTTTCTGCTCCCCGCTCCACCCTTGCTAGGACTATATATGTATGATACTACACCCAGAAATTGTTCTTTTTAATATTTTTGGAACTGTAATATAATTACATTCCCCTCCCTTTGCACATGGGATTTAGAATCAAAGGGTTTGATGTTTCAGCAGGAAGCATTTTCCTTACTGAGCCAACTCCATAGGCACATATACTTATTTTGAATTCATATTAAATATAGTCTGTATTTATTAGCAACTGGCTAGAGATATACTCCATTTTGTAATATTATAACAGAATACAGGATGTTAAAAAATTAAAAAAAAACTTATAGAGCAAGCTTTTAGTTTGATTTTATTACATAGGATTTACTATTTAGCCCCCAGATCCATTTTTTTCTGGGGCCAGTGTAAGGAAAATATCACAGTAATAGAAACATATGGTGGAGGCTATTAGCTCTAGGTGTGGAAACGTAAAGACCTCCCTGGAAAAAGAGTAATAAATAGGAAAGTTGAACAAGTTAGAACCCTGCAAGAAGTGACTTTGTAATATACTTTCTCCTGTAGTTTCCACAAATGAAATCTTCAAAAGTCTTCTCACAGATGCCATGAACTAGAAACTAGGTGTTCAAAGATGATCCTGAGAGCCACATTTTATATTCTAAGCAAAATGTGTTACCTCAGCTTCCAAGGGACTACAGCCATGTCATAATAAAAATGAGTTGCTTCCTTCTCATGTATCCTCACAGTCTTCACAGTTCCAACACTGTTCAAATGTTCAGATTCAAAAACCTTTCTGATTCAAAGCAAGTTATTAGCGGCAAGTTTCTATAAAAATAATATATATATATATATATTATATAATATATATATATATGTTCAGTATAGTTCAGCACAAAAGAAATATTCACAAAAGGAAAGAAGAAAAGTGTAGAAGGGTATAAAGAGACCAGAGAGAAAATGCAACCCAGTAGAGCCAACGTTAAATCTCACAATTCCACACTTCATATCCAGGTCATGAGATGTCATGATGTAAATGACATCAGGCTTGGACATATCATTCCTACTGCCTTGACATTTGCAGCTTACATGGCCTTTTTCGGGCTCATTCAACTCATTGTTCGTGGCGTTTCTTCAGCAGATGTTCCACCTACTTAGCTCTGCCACCCTCCTGAGGTCTCCAACATATCTCCAGCTTCATTCTCACAGCTTTATATATTCACCACCAAGATTTCCTTCAAAGACTCAGACCTTGTCATACATCACTTGGTCCCCAGACAATCCTTAGGAATCTGGCTAGAAACCACCTGATTCCATAACCCATGCTTCTGCATCACAACTGCAATGCCAAGATTAGCTGTCTCCTTAAGAGGTAAACAGAAGTCTTTCATTATAGCAATGAAGACCTTTGAGAACCTGAGAGTCTGTTCCTGGTGAAAGAAATCCCAGGGAAGCAACTTCCCAGGCAACCTTGTGCAGCTTTCTGCAGCAGGCCATTATTCAAAGCGAAGTCATGGAATGAGGGAAATTTAATGGATAAACTCTTGATATGAACTATGGGTTCTACATAGTTGGAGCCTATCTATATGTGATAAAGCAAATTTCATTTTTGATTTGCATCATGGGAAATAGAAGTAAAGTAACAATTTCTGACTGTTTTAAAGTTTTCAATACATAGCAGGATATGTATATGTAATGATGATAAGTGAAAGCATCATCATAATAAAAATCATTAGCATTTAATTAGGGATATTTCATTTACTTGTAAAAAGATAAACATGGTGTAATATTAATACAGAACACAAATTTCTACATTGTTTTTAAATTGGTTCTTTTATTGCAATTTGTTGCATTCATCATAGTTGGTCCTTCCCACAATTAATTGGAGTAATCATATAATTAATTTGACCTGTAACAAAATCCATTGTATAATCTTCATGCTTATAATGCAATAAGCTTTTTTTTTTCTCATTTCATGCCCTTTGTCTCTCGGTGAGGTTTCCTACTGAACATTTGCTGTACCCCCATGCCCTCCATTAAACACTTTGTACATTGAATTTAATCATTAAGATCACAAGATGAAGTTTATATGATTATTACCCTCATTTTATGGAAGAAGCCAATGGTATCACTATCATTTGAACACTTTGTCCAAGGTTATACAATTCATAAGTACCAGAGCTAAAGTTTAAATTTAAGTCATTTTGAGTTCAAAAGTGCTTTCTCCCTCTGGGATGTACTGTTTGATGAGTCTGAGGCCATGCCTTAACCCTATTCATACTTTCTATAATTAACCAGATCACTACCTCCACAGAGATAAATACCTAATAAGAATCCAAGAAAATTAGAAAGAAAATAACAGAATTTCAAAAGTAAATAAAGAAATATATTCATCTTCGAAAGAATAAATTATTTAGGAATTATATGGTCAATATATTTATTTTTTTTTTTTTCTCATGGTTTATTTTTTTTTTATATTTAAAAATTTCCATCTCCTTCCCTCCTCCTCCCCCCTCCCTCCCCTCCTTCTCCCCTTTCTCTCCCCTCCTTCTCCCCCTTCCCTCCCCTCCCCTCCACCCATACCTCCCCTCCCTCCCTCTCAAGGCCAAGGAGCCATCAGGGTTCCCCACTCTATGCTAAGACCAAGGTCCTCCCAACTCCCCCCAGGTCCAGGAAGGTGATCGACCAAGCTGAGAAGGCTCCCACAGAGCCCGTCCATGAAGAACAATCAAAAATACTAGTAGATCAAACAGGTTTTTCCAAGAAGGAAGTTATAGCAATCTCAAGATGAGCTGCACATTACTAATCTCACAGAGCACATACACAAAAGTGTGTTTCATGTTTGCAAACAGAGTTCACTTTTTAGGGGATCATTTTCTCAGACTTAAGGAAAGTTTAATTTATGAGTAGGAATCTATTTGAAGCTAATTAATAGGGGCTTCAGAGAAGGTTTAGTGGTTAAGAGTGCTTGCTGTTCCTGAGAAATACTCTTTTTAATAGCCTCAACTTCCTGCAACCTCAATTCTGAAGGAACTGGCACTTCATTCTAGCTTCCAAGGGGAGCACCCTCCATGCACACACACAAACACACACACACACACACACACACACACACACACACACACTTAAAGACAATTATTAAGAAATCATGCTTTCATATAGTAAAATGGATTTTTTTCCTGATAAGTAAGCAATTTCTCTAATTTAGACATTTTCTGTATAGTCCCTAATTTTATATCATGTCAAGTTTGAGGAAACTAGTATTTCCACTAAAAAGCAGGATTTATATATGACTCTCCCTCACCTCAAAAACTGAAATATTTTTGAAAAGCAGGAAATATGAGAGGAACTTTTAGAAGACAGCGTCCTCGAGAATCAAATCTCTTCACTGTATTTGTTATGGACATGAGTTCAGCCCTCTCCTGATAAGACTCTCCATGTGACACCTTCTGCCATTTTATAGCACACAAGGATGCCCAGTGTCAAAGGCAGACTTCCAGTATGCTTCTCATATGAAAGGTCCCCCATTAGTTATCAGTGGAAGGCTTGGTGCTTCCTTGGGATGTTCTGAAAATTTTAGGAGGTGATAAGTAGTTAGGGAAATAGATCAATGCGGATGTGTTTTTATGGACTCTGATCAAGGGCTTCGTCTGTTCTGCTCTCTGTTTTCTGTCTACCATACTCACATTTGCCAGACTTTTCCACCATAATGTGAGTCCGACCATGGTCCCAGGAACAATGCAGCTGACCATGCTATCAGTCTCTAAACTGCTAGATAAAACATTTACAGTTATTTATGTCAGGTATCTGGTCACAGTGATGGTGAAAGTGGCACACAAAATTGGGGCCAGAGAAATATGACCGTTGCTCTAATTAAATGTAGCCAGGAGGTAATTAAGACTTGGGAACTGATTTGTAGGAAAAATTTAGAAGGGATTCAGTGTGGATCTGAAAGCCTAGGTACTAGGAGCGCAGCTAAATGAACAGTTCTCATGGGAACAAAATAGAGTGTCAAAAACAAAGTAGACAGAAAAAAGATGGTTCATGAGGACTTTATTGATAATTGAACTAGAGACCATTTATTTTAAGAGCAGGAAAAGAAATTATCTACATATTTTATGGCCCTGATATTGAAGAAGGGTAAGTTTAAATGGAGTCCAGCATTGAGGCCATTGCATGGTTATTGTTGGCTGTTTGTTTTGCCAGTTTAGGTGAAAACAGAGAACAAAATGCAGGGAAGAATAAGGTAACAAACTTATAGGTGATTCAGGAAATTCTATTTAAAGTTGGTGCTAAGGAAGGCATGCTGCTGAGAGATCATGGCCATTAAAAAACAGGAGCCACATTCTTTGGATTGTGACAACAGAAAAGGTGAATCATTGAGATCTTATCATTTAGAAATATGGAGTAATGAAAAAGGAAAATCATAGAAAATGCCTTCTTTGTAGAAGAGAACATCTGTAACACACAATGCAAGGCTACATAGTATGTCATTTCTAAACCATATCTTTGTCAGGCTTAGGTGTCCAGGCTCCAACAGGTACTATAGCTATTGCCCAAAGTGACCCAGCTTCAGATGAAGCTGGTAGCAGATTCTGTCATTATCAGCATGTGGCAATTTCTGCAGTAATGCAGAGTATAGGAGTTATGAGATGGGGGGTCTACCCAAGTTTTCATGACAAGCATAAGGGTCCAGGCATTATGTAACTGTACATAGTACCTAAAATGAGGCTTTGAAAGTGTGATATATGAAACGGTGAGAAAGAAGCTTCATTGAAACCCAATGAGGTTTCATATACCAGGAATATGAACATCTGCTAACAAACACGTAATAGAGAGACCATGTGTGCTACAGAAGGTCAGGACAGCTATCCAAGCCTGTTGGACACATCCTGGAAGCTGTACATGGATCTGTAACATCTAATGCTTATCTTCAATTTTGCCTTGGCCCCTTCACTCCTTTCTTTGCCCAGTCATTTTCTTTCCATATGGGAATGTTTAGTCTTTGCTGTTGTATGTTGGAAGTATATAACTCATTCTGTATTTTTATATATCCTCATGGCTAAGAGTTGCTTTGTGCTTCGATGGAGACTTTCAATTTTGTCTCTTGGATAATGTTGAATTATTTTTAATATGTGGTGACTCAGGGAAGATATGCTACATTATTTTGTATTACAAGTATTATTTTTCATGAACCTCTGTGATGACAGGGTAGAATATTGTGTTAAAGGGATGTTTCTGGTTCAAGTTGACAAGTAGCAGACTTGTGTTAGCTTATCTGATAAATACCTAAATGGTTAGTGAAACATACAATTGCCTATGTCTGTGAAGGTACTTCCAGTGGCATTATATCATGAAAACTGGTCTAAAGAAAGCTTCAATCACCGCAACAATTCAAACCATCAATATGCTACTGAGAACACTACATCTTCAGAAGATTTGAATATATTCAGCAAGTTGAGCACATTTAACTATTTCTGTTACTGTATCACTTTCAGGTTTGCCTTGAGGGGAACAGAGTCTCACACTACAGAATTCTGCCACCATAGTATTTTTTCTCTCTGTGGGCTCAGAAAAAAAAATGGTGCCAAAACATGGGCTAAAACTTCTTAGACAGATTAAAACTTCTGAAACAATGAGCTAAACAAAAGCTTTCTCCTTTTAACATTTTTCTACCAGTTATTTGTGACAGTGCAGATAAACATAACTTATATTTAAAGTTTGTGGGAGAGCAAAATGAAACATTTAATTCTAGTAGAATGAAAAGTGATTTAATCACCTTAGAAAACAGCCATTTTGTAAAATAATAGCCCTATATTTAAAATTCATTTCATTTTGAGCAGAGCCCTTAAAAGTTAACATTTGAGAGGATAGAATCTGTGTTCAGTTAAAAAAAAAATAAAATGATCAGTTCACAAAATGTTTACGTACTTAAATTTTTTTATCTAGTCACACAGCTTGCAAGGGTCAGTAGTTTCCCTCTACCCTGGGGGTCTTAGGATCAGGCTTGGCAGGAAAGTTCTTCACATGGAAAGTTAAGGAGAGTGAAAACAAAGGTTTTTTTTTTTTCCACCAGGTATCTCTACTATCACTTCCTCCCTCTTGAAATCTCAGCTTAGATATCTTTTCTATACATAGAATTCCTAGTGTTGTGCAATATTGTCTCTATTTTTGCTCTGTCATGAGCTTTACCATGCTCACTTTATTTGCCTTCATAACATTGTCAGTGTACAGTCATGGTATTGGGTATGTTTTACTATTTTTCTAAAAAAAAAAAAAATAAAATCAATGAGTGTAGAAACATGGTTTCAAGACTTCTTTTCACTGTGTCTTCAGAGCTTGAAGCAATCCCATAGCATAATACTGACTAATTCTATATTGTATGAGTAGATAAGGGTATGAGGAGCAAAAGATACTACCCAATAAATATTTTGGTCTCCCAGTTGTGCTTACTGGGTGGCAAGGGGTTTAGGGGTCAATTTGTGAACTAGAACCTCACCAGTCTTTCTCCATACAGAGTACTCATGGATCACAAATTCCCTCTAACATGAGCATTTAAAGCCAAATTCCATCATACACTTTAAATATTATTTATAGATGCAATGTCCCAGGCTTATAAGTAAGTCCCCTACAGGCTTGTCTTTATACTGACTTCTTACTGTAGTTCCCTGGACATCCTTGTCAATAAAAAAGCAAACCAACAGAAGAATTCAATTTGCACCTAGGTAAGACTTGTTTAATTTTCTGCCATAAATCTGGCTTCTAAAAACATCCCCTTGGGATTTATGTAGGTCACTACTGAGACACTTTACAATGAATACAATTATTGGAATAACACAGAAAAATTCCTCATTAGTGTGAAAAGTTATGCCTGAACACTCACAGGTTCTCTAACGCTTGGAGAGCAAGGCAAATATGGGAGCCTATCAAGGCGGGTTTGATGCATCATGATCAGATTTCTGCCAGACATCTTCCCCTTGGCTCTCTGGAGGCCATTGCTGGGGATTTTTCTTCTATTTAGGAGAAGCAAAGACAATTATCCACGACTTCAATCCACCACATATATAGGAAACGAGGGAATAATGACACTTGCTGTTTAATTGGAGTCTAGCAGTGATAGCTTGGCCCCAGGTAGTTCAAATAAGGTCACAGTCACTTCTATTTTCTGTGGAGGATAACTGAAGGGACACAGGGCTCTCACTGCAACTCAGCCAAATGAACTACTACTAGTACTAAAGTGCATTCCTACCATCTCTTTGCCAACTCCCAGTTACTGCCAACCTGCAGTTAACAGAGCCAACTGGTCTTAATCACCTTTTAATACTAGAGGTACCCAAAATGTCTTAAAAGATGAAAATGAAAAGCAGATTGAGTGACTCTCCTTTTGCAACTAGTACAGTACTTTTGAAGCCAAGTAGTTCTAGTGAGATGCTGTGATCCTGAACCAACAGACACAAAGACAAGTGCTGTAGGACAATGGTCTTGTACTTACATTGTTTTAATAAAATGCTAATTGACCAGTAACCAGGCAGGAAGTAGAGGAGGGGAAATGAGAACAGGAGAATTCTGAGAAGAGGAAAAGCTCGGTCTGCAGGTGTAACCCAGACACAGAGGAAGCAAGATGAAAATGCCTCACTGACAAAAGATACCAAGCCATGTTGCTGACTCAGGCAAGAATAATGGGTTAATGTAGAATGTATAAGTTAATAAGAAGCCTGAACTACTAGGCCAACCAGTTTATAATTAATGCAGATCTCTGTGTGTTTCTTTTGGACTAAATGGCTGTGGGATTAGGCAAGACAGAAATCTGCCAACAGACAAGTCCAGTTATCTCTATGGCTAGTGGTTCTATCCTTGTTGAGGCAGTTTGCGTAAGAATGGCCCCCATAGGATAATGGATGTGAATGCTTGGTCACCAGGCACTGGTACTATTTGTAAGGATCAAGGTGTGTGGCCTTGTTGGAGGACGTATGTAACAAGGAGTGGGCTTTGAGATTTCAGAAGCTCTTGCTAAGCCAAGAGTCTCACTCTTCCTGATGCCTGTGGATCCAGACTTAGAACTCTCAACTACCATATCTACCATCATGCCGCCACACTCCCTGCCTTGTGGAAAATGAATTAAACCTCTGAAACTGTAAGTAATGACTAATTATATGTTCCTTTTTTTAAAATAAGAGTTGCCATGGTCCTGGTGTCTCTTCACAGCAATAAAGCAGTGACTAAGACAGAAGAAAAACTGGAAGAATCCAGCCTCCACCATCTACCATCTCAGTGGTTGTTTTCCTTTTGCATAAACACTAACCAAGGAAATTCTAGGTTTGAGGGATGCAAACATTATTTTTACTTTTTGGGCCAGAACACCTTCCTAAAAATGTTCTTGCTAAAAATTTCATATGAAAAACAACATTATAAAAAGTCAATACTGTGGGAAAATATAGGAGGCTTTCTTAGAAGACCAGTGCTCAAGTCATGACACGGTGACATTATTAATTACGAATGTTTTGCTTAGGTGAGGCTTTTTTTTTCTAGTTGGCTTTTTTAAAACTTAAATTAATCAATTTCTATTCATTTATGCATTGCCCAAAGGCTTGTTTGCTTCATCTACATAATGTCCATCCTGTTTTCCTGCTTCCTCTGCACCTAACTGGACAGTTGGCTCCCCTTTCTTCTCTTCTCTCCAGTCCTGTCTGTGCCTCCTCTGCCTAGCTATTGGGTGTTCAGCATTTCATTAGACCAAGCAGGTGCCTTAAGCAGGAAAGGTGAAACAGCAACATACCTTTACATAGCTAAACAAACACAGCATAAACAAATTCAACACATTTTTACATAGTTAAATAATTATTCTGCAATGCAAACAAATGTAACACACCTTTATTTAGTTAAACAAATATTCTATCCATAACAGGAAAATTTGAGATTCATTGTCCTTCAAAACACACATACACACACACACACACACACACACACACACACAAATTTACACATGCATACACACTCTGAAGATTTTCCTTTTTATAAATAATGATTAGAAAATAATGATGAAAACTGCATTTAAAAAAGAATCTAACTTTAGCACTCACTACTAATTTACTCCCCAGCTCTCCTTCTGAAGGTTTGATTTTCTGCTCAGGATACATTTTTTTTATTCTTCACATAATAACACTCCCATTTAAAGTTGAAAATGTCATTAGAACATCAACCTAAGACTGTTAACTCTAATACTTACCCAATCACAGGCTAATATGTTTTATAAGACTTTCTTTTCTTTTTAATTATGATAAATAAGCCCCTCATCTATTAACCAGTTTAAACAACTGATGAAAGTCTGGGGAGATCATTAAGATGACAAAGCTTTGATGTGCTCCACAAAGCAGAGCTTTCTATCTGGCTTTGGTCATCAGGATGACCACTCCATAGTATACTTGATTTTTTTAGCTCTCAATGCATGGGTTGAAAGGTTGAGTAAGCCAGTAACTTTCTATGGAACATTTAGAAAATTACTTTGCTTTTCTTACGATCAGTTTTTATTGAACAATTGATTCAAAAATTTGGTACCAGGAGAGTTTTTTGCTTTATTTTGTTTTGTTTAGATTTTATGTTTGTAAAAAGATTAAAGATGATGAAGAATACATTTCTTGTACAGGACCTAGGAAAATAATACAAATAGATTATATTCTCTATCTTCCTTTCCTAGTTAGAGGAAAGGATGTTATGAGTAAACCAGGCTATAACTGTCAATATTCTGTTCTTTTTCCCAGTTCCTGTGGTAATACTGAGAAGGGTAGCGGTAGTAGCGCTACTTTAGAATTGGATTCTTTACTAACCAAAAAAAGCTCTTTCCACTATCTCAGACCCATTCTTCTCTTGCTTTCTAGAGACAGAATGTTGCATTCATCCAATAAACTCATGCCCTTGATTGTTGAGTGTTCTTTCTCTGTCTCTCTGTCTCTCTCTGTCTGTCTGTCTCTGTCTCCTTCTGTCTCTCTCTTGCATGTATGCACTCGCACACACACACATACACACACAGAGAAGCTTGTTTTCTTTTCTTAAGGGATAATAACCTATACAGAAAAGTTCATTTAGCCTATAATCAAGGTTCCCTAAGTAATTCACAGATACCTACAGAGGAAGAGGGTTCCTAAATATAAGAATATACTTATATATTCATCAGTATATCATTTACCCCATAAAGTAGGTTAATTCTCACCTTGATTTTTCTGTGTTTTTTCAACCAAAGGATTATAGTCTATTTTTCAGTACTATCATCTATCTCTTGTGTCTAGGAGTAAGGCAGCATCTTTCTGTTCATTTTTCTGACTTTCCAAAAAGTCAGTCATTTGTGTAACTTATTGTTAAGACTGAATTTATTGTGTTTCAAATATCTAGAGTAATCTCTATTGAACTTTATCTTACACATGAGACTTGTACCAATATAAACACATGATACATTTCAATGTAAATTGTGTATGTAAATAGTATGAACACAGACACAAATTAAGTTACACTATAACCAGTACATTAACTGGCATACAGCAGGTGTGAAATGTACATTAGCTGTTAAATTAGCTGCCTGTAGCATCAGGGAATATTACACAAAGGTTAATCCATTGCAAAATTCATAGTAATTACTATCATTTCATGCTCAAAAGGTACTTGAGGGGCTGGAGAGACAACCCAGTGGTTAAGAGCATACACTGATTCTGCAGAAGACCAGAATGACTTTGATTTCCAGCATTCATATAGGGTGGTTCACAACTGCTTATAATTCTATCTCCAGGCTATGTAATCCATGAAATGATACCTTCTCATGGCTTAGGAGACACGTCACTCAAAAATTCCAAAAGATGTTTCAAATTTTATTTATCATCAACCTGTTGATATTTTAGTGGAAACTATATTAATACCATTTAGAATTTATAGACAAAAGAATGATAAGTTATTAGGAAACATGTCATGACATAGCATATAATGATGTATTAAGATACATAGAGATAAAACATCATTTGTGAAGCCTAGGAACTTTCTCAAGGAAGAAAGCCATGACCTGGGTCTGTAATATAGCTAGCAAGCTGAACTCTACATTCTCTTCTCTGCTTGTCATTTGATTAGGTGATTTCTGCTTTAATCTTTATTATATATTGAGTTTTTACATAAAATGTTATGCAACTACAAACAAGTGGACTAGTTAATTTGTAATATTCAATTCCATAAGGTATATGTGCTCTAAATAATGAAACACTAGGAAATTAACTTGAAAATAACTTATGATAACAGAAAGTAAAAAAAAAAAATAAGTCAATTAGAGAGAAAACTTTAGTAAAGCACTTGTGATGTTAAGACAGTTTAAGGATGACTAATCAATGATAGAGTAAAAGTAAAGAGATTAACTAGAAAGTATTCATAGTAGTTAAAGTCCAGAACACAAATAATAGTGATCGCTACTGTAATGAAAGTAATAGTATGAACACTGGATACCTAGTAGAGAATAGCTTTTGAAAAGTCATAACTCCTAGGGAATATAATGTAGCTGAATATTAGAATGTACACTAGGCACATGTGAGGCACTTGACTCCATGACTAATAATCAGAAAATAATACCAAGTTTCAGACCAGTGCTCAAGAGAAAAGACATGGATAACAACAATGTCCAAGTTTTCAGCCAGGATTGCCAGAGGAGTGCTGATAATCACTTACAAAAATAATTAGTGTAAGACAAGAAACATGGTGAAAGGAACATAGCTCATATAAAAGGTGTGCAGGATTTTACACCACAGGAGCTATCCCAACTGAAGTGCTCAGAAAGACTAGGTGGTGTAAGGAGATAGGGGTCAGGATTCTGAGTTTTTAAAAGGGTTGGATATCTACCCTACATTTCACTGGATTCAGATATAGGTTCATTACATCCTCACTTAGCTAATCTCGATGAAATGCCTTGAATGGAAAAAAAAAAAAACAACTGTATTCACACAGAAAGTTCCATGAAGAATTGTTCCTACAGCATCAACGAAGGGGAAAATTGCTGTTTTGACTTGTTCGTGTGATTGACAGTTACGAATATTGGCTTTGCTCAGATAACATGAAAAATTCCATGACTCCCAAAACAGTAGCCAAATTTGATTTGTTGGTTTCATCCCTAATCCTCAATCCTGGATAAACCATGCTTTCTGCCCATGATGCTTTCATGCAAGAGTGGAACATATTACCTCACTCCACCTGTGGGTTTAATTTTATTTTGTAATGGTTTGGGAATTATCCTGTGGTATTTCTTGTTTTTGAGTATTCACTTAGTCTTTTGTGGAAAAAAAGTGAAAACTTCTCAGAGAGACTCCTGTAGTTTGTTGCTATGGATAATTGTTTCTAAATAAGCTGGGGATAGTGGATGAGAACAGATGGAAATACATCAATGGCAGTTGACTATTGTGTCTCTTGACTCCCCTTTATGTGTTACCTGCAGCATGTCTTTGCCTGAAATTTTATGCACTTGAACTTTAACAATGTCAGCCTGATTCCTGCTTAGAACCTATATACGACCTTATCAGAATCACATCAGGGAACTGGAGCATAACCACAGTTCTCTAAAATGCAGTCAATGGAAAGACTCCTATAACAGTACATCTAAACGCATCCGTGTTAGCTAAACCTCCATTGGAACAAGAGGCATGTTACTGGGCATGGTCATTTATTTACCTTTATTTTATATATGAGGAAAAGGAAGTCAGGGGGGAAAATGATTCAGCCCCTTTCATAGTTATTCCTTCATTAAATGAGTCCACAATTTTATATTAAATGCCAGATATGGAGAGACATTGTTCTAGACATTAGAGATTTGAGAGCATTAAGACATAGTCTATGCTCCAAGAAAGCTCACACCAAAGTAGAAGAAAGAAAAACTTCAATAAGAATTTTACTGCCGGGCGGTGGTGGCGCACGCCTTTAATCCCAGCACTCGGGAGGCAGAGGCAGGCGGATCTCTGAGTTCGAGGCCAGCCTGGTCTACAAGAGCTAGTTCCAGGACAGGCTCTAGAAACTACAGGGAAACCCTGTCTCGAAAAACCAAAAAAAAAAAAAAAAAAAAAAAAAAAATTTTACGAGCAGCATAAGAATACTCTAGAATGATACTGAGATCTTGTGAGAGGAGCAGTTGATTCTATCTTAGAGAGTAGAAAACTAGTTTCCAGTAGATTATGCCCCTTAATTATGACTTGAAGAAAAATAAATACTTAAACACTTTGAGGGAACAATTCACTCACCCCAAACTTATAGTTATCCAATCAAAAATGACTCTGGACACTCCAGTTTCAACAAAAGAATATATGACATATGTCCTGTATGTCTTAAACATTGTGGTAGGATTTTAGCAAATCAGAAAAATAAAATGCCAAAACTTTTACCTTCAAAACATATGATTTTGTTAATTAAAATAACCAAAATATACAAATTATTTAGGGACCATCCAAAAATGATGACACAAAGATTAAGGTATGCTATAAATAATACTAGATAACTCTCAGAGCCTCGCAACAGCACTTGATAGAGAGAAGAACTCGCTGGAAATTGGCATATGGCTAGGTAATCAAGCTAAGGATTTTTATCTTCTGTTGACAGCATTGATGTCACCCCAGGTTCTGGGTGGACAACACTTTCAACGTTAATTTTGAAAACATTAATTTTATTCATTACTGATTCTTTTGGAAGCCTTGTGTTTTCTCATATCAACTTCTGAATTGAAATATTTTGTGCAAAATAAATAACATGAGCACCAATCTCCACTACTTACAAATATGATCTTACTTAAAATAAAATCTGTATAGATGCTGTGAGGTTAGTATAAGGTCATAGTAAATTATTTAGCATGTGTCCCAATCCAGTGATAAACGTCTTTCGCAGAAGAAGGTTGGAAGGAAGATGTTGTAAAGGCATACAAGGAGATGGAAAAAGAATGGAGTGATTCATTTACCAGCTAAGGAATGTCAAGGACTGGTAGAAGAAAGAGATAGCTTAATTTTCTTATAAAGTATTCAGAAACTGGACCCTGATACTGATTACATGCTTCTTGCCTCCAGAAATCTGAGGAAATAAATGTAATGCATTTGACTTGTAAATTGCATGTGTGTATCTGTGTGTGTGTGACTGTGTGTTTGTTTGTGCGTGTCAATATGTTTCTCTGTGTTTTGGACAAAGAAAATGAATACGCAAATGAAGGAAATGACTTCTGCATCCAATTTACAACTGTATATTCTCTAAGTGAGTAATGAATAGACGATGGTTGCAAACATCAAGCGAGCTGACAAGGTAAAAACTTTAGCAACAGAGTAGAGGGAAAGATTATCCAAAGTGATTGTTTCACTGGGCAACTTCTAGCGGTAGAGTAGAGATCAGGACTTTCACAGCATCAGGCTTAGAAGGTAGGACATTAAGAACCTAGAAGGCATCTGTGTGTGTGTGTGTGTGTGTGTGTGTGTGTGTGTGTGTGTGTGTGTGTGTGTGTGTGTGTGTGTGTGTGTCCTCCGTGTCTCATGTTGAAGAAGTATGTATTTATGTGGAAAGGAGCACTATGGGCATTTTGACAGCTCAGTAGCTATATCAGACATATATGGCATTTAACCATTTTTCTTAAGTCTTTACTCCAGCATCATGATCTAAACCACTGTAATCTGTTACCTGCAATATTGCTTGAAGCAATTCACTTCCTTTATTTTATGTCCCCCACAGAAAAGATACTGACAGCTTCCAAAGTATTTTGCTATCAAAGTAATGTATATTATTTCTCAGGCTGTTAAACCTCTGGTAGTACCTTTCCACTGCAAATGAAGGGTTGATACTTTTAAGGTCACAGGAGGTCTGGTTTCAGCTACCTTTCTGATGCTATGCTACTCACAAGGACTTCATACTCTTTTATGGATATGGTCCTATCACATACAATATACCCCACAACTTATACATCACTCCTTAAAGCCTGTGCTCAATTGTTACCTTCTCCTCACAGTTTCCCAGACCATGTATTTGAAATAACAATCCCTGCATTTCCCAGTCCTTCCTTGTTTTTTTTTTTTCTCCAATGTGTTTCTCTCCTTCAAGTATATAACATCCCATTTACTGGCTTAATTTGTTTATTGCCTGTCTCTCTCCCAGTAGATATAAAGTTCATTAGGGCAGGGTTTTCCATCTGTTCCATTGACTCCTACAGTTTATTGTCTAGAATAGTGAGTGTCTGTCATGATAGCTACTCAATACATATTTGCTCAATGACAGGAGAAGGATATTTATTTATTCTAGCACATTTGAAGTAGCAAAGTACTGAAAATATCCTGCATGTACAGCAATGCAAGGGCCAGTTGGAAATTCTCATTTTCAATAGATTGTTGTATACCTATAAATGATCAACTATGTTAACTGAATAATCCATATAATAATTATATAAAATATTTGCAATTACCTACAAAGGTGAAAATGAGCTTATTTCCTTTAGAGTAACTATGTCAAAATTATCTACAAGTTTGGTTAATGAAAAAAGTAAAATTGATAGAGACAATAACTACATTTTGTGTTTTTTAAGTTGTTTTTTATGATGGATTTTATTTTTTTTTTCTTTTTTTGGTTTTTCGAGACAGGGTTTCTCTGCAGCTTTTTTAGAGCCTGTCCTGGAACTAGCTCTTGTAGACCAGGCTGGCCTCGAACTCACAGAGATCCGCCTGCCTCTGCCTCCCGAGTGCTGGGATTAAAGGCGTGCGCCACCACCGCCCGGCTATGATGGATTTTAAAAATAGTAAAATTTACTTTATTGCAATACTGAGACAGTCAGACAGACAGACACACACACATGTGCACACAGCTGGAATGTAGATTAATTAGAGAATGGTGAGAAAAGAACCCCCAATAATGGGAGAGTATGGGAGGGGCTCCAAGGAAGGAACATCCTATATTGATATTTTTATGGAATATGTAAGAACAGAGAAAAAGGAAGAATAAGACTTTTCAAAATGAAGTAGATGAAAATAATAATGCAAAAGAATTCTCTCCTATTTTGAAATAGTTAAATTGTAGGTGGCCCCTAGGCCTACACGTTAAAGACTCCATCCCAGGGAAGCAGCATGAGTATGAGTGGGAGGCCTTTGGGTCAGTGAGATCTAGCCCTTGAAGGAGACTGTGAGACTCAGGCCCCTATTTACTCTCATTTTCCTTCTGTATTACAGCGAGGTGAGTGTTCTGTCTCACTTCACAATCTCAAACACAATGATGTCAATGAATGGTGGAAGGCAGCTTCTATAATCAGGAGCCAAAATAAGTCCTTATTTTTGTAAGCTGTTATGCTATAGGAAGAAAATTGTTACTAACACATGCTTAGAAAAGTTTTAAAATCTATCTTATTTCTGATAATTAAAAATAATGGCATTAACCTTTCAAAGCAGGAAATGGCATTGATTTACTCAAGAAAAATTGATGATATATCCTCTCTTTCATGGGGTGATTATTTAAACTATTACAAAGTTAAAGTTTACCCTGCCACATGAGAAAGCAAAAATTTTTCTATTGGTTCAAAGGCAGGGAAATGTCATCATGCTGATTAACACATGCCCACATGCCCTGGATTTTAATGTGGTTAAAGAAATTTAAGACTTTGAAATATAATGATATATAATGAAACATAAATATCAACAAGGAAGCTCAGACCTTTATATTTCTGCTTCCGAAGAAATATAATAGTATCTAATAAGGAAAAGCTGGTATATTGTTATATTATCAAAAGATGAATGTCCCAAACTCAGCTGATTATCTTCTTTGTGATAACTTCTTTCATAGCCCGAGCCTCTTCTGAGTCTATAATGACCAACAGCTCTGTATTAATATTGTTTTTAAACACTGAGGTTTAATCCTTGGACCAGAAAAATAGGGAGACAAAAAATAAACAGATAGATAGATAGGTAGGTAAATAGATAGGAAGTCACACAGGGAGGGAGGAAGAGAGAGAGAGAGAGAGAGAGAGAGAGAGAGAGAGAGATCAAAAAAGCAAACTATGTATACCTGGAGGGGCAGAGGATATGACTGCAGAGCAAAACATTCTACAGCTGTGGAATGGACTTCCATGAAACCAGTGAGGATGGAGAAACAGAAGTGGGCCCCTGAAGTACGGGAAAGTTATGCCTGGTTTATTTAATCAACAGAATTGCATTTGTATTTGGTCTTGATATATTTTGTGAGAATCATGGGAAGAACCCATAAGAAATTTAATTTGTCATGTGCAAATGAAGTGAGCAAATATAAAAAGTAGAAAAGTAGGAGAAAGAATGAATGGAAAAGAACAGAGAAGTAAATGTAAAGAAAATCTACTAAGAAATACCATACCTCAATGTGTAAAACTGATCAAAATAAAAGAAAAAGAAATGAACTAGTCACAATCAAATAATTGAAAAAAAGCAATAAATGTAATACATTTAATGAAGATAGGAATCTGAAAAGGAAATCAGGAGAACAAACTAACTTGATTGGCAGAAAATGACTCATTCATCAAATGGCACATACAGGAGTCATAGAAACTTGATGAGGGATTCTCCTCTGTATGCTATGAATATGGTTTATTGCCATTTGGTTAATAAACAAGTTGCTTTTGGACAATGGCTTAACAGAATATAGCTAGGATGGAGAAGATATATATAGAGAGAAGGTGGAGTCAGTGAGAAGCCATGTAGCAGCTGCCAGAGACAGATGCACCAGAACCTTGCTAGTAGGCCACGAGCCTCATGGTAAAATATAAAATAATGGAAATGGGTTAATTTAAGATATAAGATCTAGAGAGAAATATGATTAAGCTATTGGCCAAACATTATTGCAAATAACATAGTTTCTGAGTGATTATTTTGTGGTCTAGGCAGCCGGGAGTGAACAAGTGGCCTCTTACTACAGGAACTCTCAAGTCAAACATGAAAAAAGAAGTATGTATTTGACCTGAAGAGTAAAGAGATGTCAACTGTAAGACATGTAATGTAAACCATTTAGAATATCCTGTGTCATCTTTTGTTCCTATACAACTTTGTTGTAATAAGTAATGCTAAACGGATAGTTTAGCTCTGTAAATCTCTATTACAGTGTTAAAATCGTATTGTAGGAAGCTAAAGTTTACCAGGCTGAGAGGAGCCAGCCCGAAGTCTGCCTGGTGCTGACAGAGGTCCTGATCGTGCCTAGCCAAAGAGAGCAGACCTTGCAATATCAATGGATTGCAATGCATGGGTGCTGGGGGAGTATATAAGTTTTCCACTATTATTAAATAAATAAGTCTGTTGTATGCCTTCTACCTGAATCCTAGTGTCTTAGATGGTGACACTGCGTCTTCTCATCGTCTCCCCGAAGGAAGACATTAGGGGCCAGCAAAATAATGTGTCATTATACTAGAATTTAAAGGATATTATTGCTCAACCACTAAGATGAAACAGTACCTATTGGGTCCCTTGAGGACAGGCCTTCGCACCCCCACTTAATCTGTTTTGCACTCTTGCGGTTGGTTGTTCCAAAAACAGGAACAAAAACAGGAACAATCTGTTGTTTTCAGCAATGTTTTTAAGGAGGTTTACCCCTAAGCCATGTGAGTTAAGGTGAAGAGCTTCCTGTTTTTGTTGGCTCAGCCTCCCCTGCTGAGGGCTATATATACTGTGTGAGAAAGTGGAATAAAGGCTTGTGTGCAGAACCTGAAGTGTGCTGTGTGTTAATCCTGACCTCCCTCGCTCAGAGAACTACAATTGCCATGCTGGCTCTGCAAGTACCAGCACTTAGGGTTCCCGCATAAACAAAGGTAAATCTCATATAAGAAAAAAATTGAGACTACAAACTACTATATCAACCTCCAACTCACTTCTAAGCAGGGACTTTCCACTAAATCCTACAAAAATAAGGCAAGTGCCCAGATGAGGCTAGTAGCATTATTTTCTACAGTTATTCTATCATTCTCATTCTCACATCACAGAAGCAAAGTTCTCTGAGTCTATTCTGATCCATTAATCAATCTACTCATATGGTCTCTGATAATTCAAATTTGTGTGGCACTTTCAACAAGTGACCATGATGTTTCTGGTCTATGACTGGATTCAGAAGTGCCCAACCAATCAGTTAAGGGCATGTCTTGGTGTGTCAGAGAGGATGTTTCCAGGGTTGGCTCTGTGAGTGAAGATCCACCCTAAATAGACATGGCAATTTTTCAATGCCTAGATGAGGTAGGAAAGTTCACAGTCACACTCTCTCTTCTTTCGTCCTCTTTTTCTCCCTACATCTCTTCTTCTCTTCCCTCCTCTCCCTCACAGCTATCTTTTCTGGTTGCTTTGAGATTGGCTCCTGAAGTGCAATACCCTTCTTACTAAGACAAACTGAAACCTCTGTACCTGTGAGCCAAAACCTCCTTCAACTGGATGGTTTCTCTCTTACATTTGTCATTGAAATGAAATGCCTCAAAAAATGCCACTATATCTTTTTATAGATTATTAAACCCTGAGGCAGAAATGAAGGAATTCATCAAATCTCTTAGGAAAGGCATTGCCATTATTATATTGAAAAGTTAATTAATATTTAAGAACTATAGCCTAAAGATGTTTCATCTCCAATGGAGGTTACAAAGTGTGTCTTAAAAAATTTTTGCATTTGCTCACCATTATAAGTATACTTAGTGCTAATTGAATTATTTTGTAAAATAACCAAGAAAGAAAATTTAATTTTTATATATTTACTACAAATTTAAAAACTAAAGAAAAATAAAAGACATTTTATATAGTACAGCAAGATTCAGACAGAATAACATAGAGTATAATAAATCTGATATAAACTCAAATTGCAAACACTAAGCACCTGCCCTAGAGCAATGATTTTTACATTTGTAAATACCTTAAAATTAGGCAATGTAGGAAACTGAATGTGATAAAATGGTTGCCTAGGAGATCAAATTTTGTGAAATAGAACAAGGTCTGAGCCTAGACACTATTAACTTCTAGCGCTTTGGTAAATTAATATTCACCAGATTCCAAACCTTAAAATTATTTAATTTTGCTGTTTATTAATGATCCCCAAATGCTACTAATTTTATTTATATACATTTTATGGTATACTACCTATCTATAGCTCATCTAATCCCCTTATTGCTAACCTCTAACCTCCAAATCCTTCCTAATTTTGATCAGTAGCTATAGCACCTTGTTGCTTTCTCTTTTGTCATCAATTTGTTGGGTGTCAGCTTAAAGTCACTTTTATTTAAAGGAACAGCATCTCTCAAAGACTTAGGTTGGCAAATTGTCTCTGAAACTAAAAGAAAAAAGAAAAAGAAAAATTACATACTGAACTTCAAAGCAAATGGGTATGTTTACAGGGTAAAGCAATGGATAATTTTGGTTTTAGAGATGGGCTAAGAAACTAGAGGGCTTCATTCTACTAAAAATTACAATTGGAGAAATGGTAATCACAACTTAGGCAGACTATCACAGAAAAAAAAATCAAAACCAGTATCTGACTTGCTTTCCCATCACCTTTCAAGAAGTCCTTCCTGGAATGGCCCAAGGAGTATCTACAAGAACACCTACATAGAGGGAGATGAGGCCTGAGCAAAAGAATGTCTCCTCCTCCATTCTGCGGATGGCCAAGGAGCAGGATCTGGTACTCTTTGTTGATTCCTTTGTGATGGATGCATGTACATTATAAGTTCTTGTTTTCATCTCTTTAGTCATAGGTACTTATCAGCACTTCAAGGAGAGTAAGGACCATGAGAATATGCCATCATGTGTTTGAGGTGCATGATACAAGAAGCAAAAAACAAAAACAAAACACAACAAAACAGCACAGCTGCTTTAAATGAAAAGACAGCCAGTCTAAAAGCCTAAGGAGGGTTGAACTGTTAACTGCTTTGAATCCTAACATTAAAAGCACCAGATGGGTAGCTACACTCTCCAGATATTTTGGGTTTTCAAATAAATATGAGGTATTTTATTTTAACAGGGATATTCTTACTTACATAGGTTGGCAAATAATTAAACATTCTCAACGTGTATGTTCAGACCAAGGTCTTAGAGTTGTGAACACAGCTTTATACATCAATGGTAGAACACAGAGACCAGGGACTGTGAACGAGGGATAAGAAATACAGAATTTAGACAGCTGTTAAACAGAGTGGGTGTCTGATATGAAACACCCCCAAGGGGATGTTTCAGGGATGTTTTCTGTGTTATTTTGGGGGTGAGCTCACTCTACTTATAAATAAAAACATTTCTAGTGTTATAAAGATTGATTTGGATATTTTTAGGATAGCATGCTAATATTTGCTTTAAAATAAGAGAGATAAACTACCCAATAAACTACTCAGCCTAAGGTGTTTTGATATAATAGCCTTCGTGGGCTGAGGGAAATTGTCTAAATTTGGAACATATCACTTGAAAATTGTTTATAAAAGATGCTTTCTAGTTATTCTTCGATAAAACTCTTTTTAAGGTACATTACCCTTAAAATCTAGGCCATGCTACAGACTGAATGCTTGTGTGCCCTCAAAGTTCAACTGTCGAGATCCATCTCCCCAATACATGGTATTTGAAGTCAGGTTTTTTGACAGTTAACTAGGACATAAGATGGAGGCCCTGTGAGTAGCCTTGGTGACCTTACAAGAAGATTATAGAGGGCTCTGCTATGCTCTAGTGAGGGTATCAATAAGCCACAACCTTGAAGGCTATCTGCCGTAACAGGAGACGTGCGAGAATCTTTCATGTGCACTACGTAGTCTTCCTAGCTGTGAAAAGTTAAAGCTATTTAGGCTGCCAGTCTGTCATGCTTTGTTATGGCCACCTGAGCTACTAAAACAGATTCCCTTATTTTAAACACTGATTTTCTTCAATGAAACCATTAAACTAGAGTTTGGGTATTCTATAACATTGTAAGTACACCTTGTAAAATTTGCATTTCATCTTACCTTAAATGGGATATTATCATTTTGTTCAATGAAAGGAGATTTTGAAGTTAACAAGGCCAAGTTTAGATTGTGATTCTACTGCTTACTAATTAGGTGGCATTGGATAATTTATTTAACCTGTGAATAGAATCTGGCACCCTGAACTGACAATTTCATGGCCTGATAGAACTGTTAATTTAAAAGAAGACTCATAAAGCATTTAATACAGAAGAAACCAGAAATCTACTTTTGTATTTGCTTCTAAGTAGGAACCTATCAGTTAACTCTACTCAAAGGGATTCTTTGGAATATCCTTAAGTACCTCTAAGGGTATAAGTTTTCCCTAAGGGCAATTACTTAATTAAATAGAAGTTTAAGAAGTTAATCAGAAGGTTTAACAGGACCCAGGTTCCAAAGCAACAATAAAATCATTTGCTCTCCAGAACTACAGATTCAGGTCAGGACCATTAGAAGAAGTCATACACAGAAGGAAGGTTGAGCTAGAAATAGATAAGCCCTAGAACTGGAGAGCCCACCTTGAACTCATTCAATCACTGGATTATCTTTCTCTCTGGAGGAACAGGTCATCATCCTAAATTACAAATTGCTTTCTGTAATTTTTGCATTAAGTATCCTGCAACAGTTAAAAATAGCCATGCTGCCGGGCAGTGGTGGTGCACGCCTTTAATCCCAGCACTCGGGAGGCAGAGGCAGGCGCATCTCTGAGTTAGAGGCCAGTCTGGTCTACAAGAGCTAGTTCCAGGACAGGCTCTAGAAACTACAGGGAAACCCTGTCTCAAAAAAACAAACAAAAAAAAAAAGCCATGGTTTTGAAGAATAAAAACAATTTAAAAGAAATTAAAGTGGGAAGTCCAAGGCCCTCCTCCCTCCATCCAGGTCTAAGAAGGTATGCATCCAAACAGACTAGGATCCCAAAAAGCTAGTACATGCAGTAGAGAAAAATCTCAGTGCCATTATCATTGACTTCTCAGTCAGCGCCCATTTTCAGCCACATTCAGAGAGTCCGGTTTGATCACATGCTCATTCAGTCCCAGTCCAGCAGGCCTTGGTGAGCTCCCATTAGATCAGTCACATAGTCTCCATGGGTGGACTAACCCCTCATGGTCTTGACTTCCTTGCTCATGTTCTCCCTCCTTCTTCTCTTCATCTGGACCTTGGGAGTTCAGTCCAGTGCTCCAATGTGGGTCTCTGTCTCTATCTCCATCCATTGCCAGATGAAGTTTCTATGGTGATATGCAAGATATTCATCAGTGTGGCTATGGGATAAGGCCAGTTCAGGTACCCTCTCCTGTGCTGCCCAAGCACATAGCTGGAGACATCTCCTTGGACATCTGGGAACTCCTATAGGGCACCCTGACTTCTCTTAGGACTGGAGAGGGAGGAGGAGGGGGAGTGGGGAGAGTGGAAGGGAAATTGGAGGAGGGGAGGAGGTGGAAATTTTAAATAAATAAATAAATAAATAAATAAATAAATAAATAAATAAATGGAGGTATGGCCTGTAAAGAGTTTTTCTCCATTTGTTAGTCACCCCAAACTCTGGGCAAAGACTATTCTCAAGTTCTTAAGCTCGACATTTTTAGGTACCTTATGTTAGAGTCTGTGTGATTCATATCTACCTTCCTGTAACTGGCTTCTGTCACATAGCCTATTGTCCTCCAAGCTTCCTTTTGCCATTAGAACATCAGAATCCAAAAACCATCATTTACATCATCAAATTTGGTTGTTTATTTGATTTGAAGATCATTTTTCGGCATTACACTATCTTACAACATTTAATGTGATTTAACTCTTTCACAATAAACCACTCTATCATTTCAAAAAAAATTAGAGTGGGCTTCAGAGTTAAGAGACAAAATTAGGTTCCTTGGAAATGCATCAGGGTTTTCTGGTCTCATTTCATGGGCATGTAACCTGGCATATTATTTTGCCACTGTGGTCATAATACTTGATAAAAACAATTAAAGGGAAAGATTAGTTTCCTATTTTAAGGTTTGAGTCATGGCTTTGTACCAGGCATTCAGACAGGACATTGTGACCACAACAAGTTGTCACTTCAAGTAGAATGGAGAAAAGAAAGAACATATAAGCATTCAGGTGGCTTGTCTTCTTACCTATTTTATTCTTTCCAAGACACCAATCCATGGGATTGTCCAGTCCAAATTCAAAATGGATCTGCCCATAAGTCAGTCTTTTCTGGAAATGTTCCCACAGACACATCCATGGATGTGCCTCGCTAGTTTTCTGGGACATTCTAAATTTAATCAAGCTAACAATGAATACTAGCCATCACATGTGGTCAGTTACTGTATTCATTAGATTATCAACTTGATATAACCTAGAGTCATCAGGGAAAAGGGACTCTCCCATATAAAACTGCCTTGATCAAATTAGCCTATAGACATCTGTGTGGAACATTTCTTCATTGTAATTGATGTAGGAGGGTTCAGCCCACTGTGGTCCATCCCTTGACAGGTGGGCCTAGAGTATATTTTAAAAGCTGGTGAAACATAATGTTGTAAACCTGCCAGTAAAACAGTGTCCATCTGTAGTTCCTGCCTCAATTTTTACTAGAGTTCCTGCCCTGACTTTCCTCAATAATAAACTGTGACCTGGAAGTATAAGATGACATAAACCCTATCCATCCCCAACTTGTTTTTGGTCATGGTATTTAACACAGCAACAAAAGACAAACCATAACCGTCATTTGTGAGTTGCTGATGTACAGGGGACTCAGCTTAGTTTAGTGATCTACACTTGCCAACGTGATAGTCTTAATAATGATCTTTAAGCAAGTTTCTAATATACCTATTATGTAGTAGGTTCCTCAAATTATGAAGCTTTTCCTGTTTTTAAGATTCATTAAGAGACACTATAAAAGCGTAATCTGGAGTTAGCTGTTCATCATTTCAAAGGCCGACATTACCCATTACACTACCCAATGTCCCATGAATAATCAAATTTCCAGTTGGACTGTAGTGATCGGGCACCAAACCCAGGCCTTTGTATCAGGTTTGTTCCTCTGATGTGGTCAGGAGTTTTCCCTCTGCCTCACTTAGTTCCTTCATGTGTACATGCAGATCAGTATTTTCTCAAATATTCAAGAGGACTCTTAGAGTCCCAGTTCTCTCTCTAAGCATTTGTCCCCTTTTCAGAACTTTCTATCACAAGCATGGGAGTTTCCCAGGGATACCCTCTAGCATCATGCTCTGTAAATTTTTTGAAGGCAGTAAACAATAGGAATCATTTGGTCACCACATTTGTTCCCTACTTCACAGGGGTAACTGCCCTCTATTGCTTGGTGTCCTATGTATTGAAGTTATTTTGTCATATCTTTTTTTTTTATTTTGTTGTGCTACTATCCCAAGCAAAGTGATTTATCCCATCCTTTTACCTTATCTTCGTTGGCAGTAGTAATCTAACATTTTTGTCACAATCCAAGATTCGGACATCCCTAATAATGATCAATACTAAAATAGATACACACATTATGATATTTCCACACAATAAAACATTATTTCAGAAATAAAGATAAATGGCACATAGCCACCTCTAACGACAAGAATAAATCTCATAATATTAAACATAAGAAATAAGACAGACAATAATGCAATCGTAGGAGCTCAAAGATTCAGAACAAAAAAAATCCTTCTTAGACTTCAAGCAGTGGTTATTTCTGGAAAGAAAGAAGAAAGGGTTAAAATGCCAGGAAACACAAAGGAGACTTCTTTGGTCTTTTCATTTTAATTTGTCTTGACACTATAGTAGTTATGTGTGGCATCTTTATTATAAATACTAAAAGTTTAATGAATTTTGTGTTATGAAGTATAACACAAATTAAAATAATAAGATAATAAAAGTAAATTCACATAACAAATAATAATACAGATGATACGTACCAGAGTCACAGATCTCAGATTTTTTTGGACAGGGTCCCATTACTCATATGTATCTTTGGATGTCCTGGAACTCACTATGTAGACAGGCTGTCCTCTTCCTCCCAAGTACTGGAATTAAAGGTGTATGCCACCACAGCAAACTAGAACTCAGGCACACTTGAAAAGGTGAGTGCAACACCTTTGCTGGGAATGTTATAACATTCCAGGGACATAAGCCATATGATTTGTATAAAATCACAATCCTTTTGACAGGAATATGCATTGTTGTGGTGTATGCTGTATGTCAAAAACCTTTCTACTACAACAGGATGCCTTTCACCAAACTTTGCCAATGCAAACACATTCAGAATGTAATTTGTATTTATTCTTTGACAATTTCATATATGTGCAGTGTACCTTGAGACTATCCAATCCAAATCCTCCCTCTCTTCCTATAACCCTCCAATTCTTCTTCTCACACTTTCCTGCTCTGATTTTAATGACCTACTGAGTTCAATTAACACTGCATTCATGTGCATGGGTGTGGGGCCACCCATTACAGCTTAGAGTACAGGCAATTTATGAGCAGTCATACCCACAAATCATAAGGGTTCCTCCCACTCCCAGCAGCTACCATTGCCAATATCTGATGGAGGAGAGTTATCTGTCTATGTTTCTTTCATTGGTTAATTAATAAAGAAAACTGCCTTGGCCCTTTAAGAACAGAAAATTAGGTAGGTGGAGTAGACAGAACAGAATTGTGGGAACAAGGAAGTAGAGTTGGGAGACGCTTCAGGGAGTCGCGTGGTGAGTCTCCATGCTGCTGCTCTCCGAGATGGACGCAGGTTAAGATCTCTCCTGGTAAGCCACAACTCGTGGTGCTACCCAGATTACTAAATATGGGTTAAAGCAAGATATGAGAATTAAACAATAAGAGGCTGAAACTATGGGCCAGGCAGTGTTTTAAAAGAATACAGTTTCCGTGTAATTATTTCGGGTGTAGACAGAACAGAATTGTGGGAACAAGGAAGTAGAGTTGGGGAGACGCTTCAGGGAGTCGCGTGGTGAGTCTCATGCTGCTGCTCTCCGAGATGGACGCAGGTTAAGATCTCTCCTGGTAAGCCACAACTCGTGGTGCTACCCCAGATTACTAAATAGGGGTTAAAGCAAGATATGAGAATTAAACAAATAAGAGGCTGAAACTATGGGCCAGGCAGTGTTTTAAAAGAATACAGTTTCCGTGTAATTATTTCGGGTGTAAAGCTAGCCGGCGACGGGTGGCGGGACGCAGCCCCGCCGCTTCACACTACAGATTGGCGCTCCAACGTGGTGACTAAATCCACTTAAAAACCTTGCCCGCTTGGGATCGGAAAGAAGGTTCTCTGAGACCATGCTCTGAGGCAGGAGTGGCTCTGGCTCTGCTCCGCCATGCTGAATTGTGCTGACCTCAGGCAGGAACTATCGTAATTACCATGATAACAGCGCAGTTAAGGTTTGGACTTGGCTGTAAACAGCTGTACCCGTATTACCCCTACCTGGCGCCAACTTAAGTTTTTAAGAAGTGGTTAACTTTTTAAGAAATGCTCCTGGATAGTAAAAAATTACAGATTCACAATAGGACAGATTCAGGACATAGAAGACCCCCATATGGGTCACAATGTTGGATGGACTGTACGTAGGCTTGAGAGAGAGAAAAAATAAATATATAGAGAATAAAGTTAATGCCTTAAAAAAGGGGTAAAGTCTTTAAAGAGACAGAATAAAGTAAAGTGATAGAGTGAAATAAGCCACGTAAAAATGGAAAATTCACAGAGAGTCTGGATTATGTATTTTATTGTGTTTTCTTTGAATTTTTGACTGTAAAGGAGCTAAGTACAGAGAGACATTTCATTATATGGGCTGCCAGGCTAGACCAGAATGGACATCTTAACGGTTATTAACTTCAGATTTGGATCTAGAACATGATGCTTTGGAAAAGAGTTTCTTCTTTTGTTTTCACAGAGGACGAGACTCTGTGGATTGCTTCTATCCCCAATATGGTATGATAGACCACGCCCTCCCTGAAAGGTTGCTGTGAACATCTTCAAAAAATTACTTCACTCAACTTGCCAACTGGAGAGGACCTAGCACACAGGTTTTACACCATGAAAGACCTAAATAACCGCGCCCCATTCAGCAGGAAGCAGGTTTGGAGAGAAAAAACTGCGTCCATTTTCCCAAATATTGCTTATAAATGTTCTTTACATTTAAAGGGGGAGATGATATAGATATGAATTTGCATTGGTATAGATTTTAAGGTCAATTTTGTTATATGTATATGTATTTCTGATCTTGATTAAGCTATTGTGATTGTAGTTCATTTAAAAATTGTAATGTATAATTAGGAAAATATAGGTTGTTAATGGATAATCATTGATAATAGTTAAGCTTATAGTCATGTTATTAGATTTTCTAGATATGTAGAGACATATTTCAGTTAGATCGACATTCTTCATATCTTCAAGGACTGCAGAATATGGCATTTAATGTTTTAATAACTTAGGGTTTTTTCATGACAATGAGACACGTCTGCTCCTGGCAGCACCAATCTATTCGAGAGGAAGAGGGCATCGAAGAGGCTACTTATGGAGTTTGTTAGCCATTTGGGCAAGAAACCGCTCTTGCCTGGACTGTTGCATAAACTGGACACAAGGAACCCACAGAAAGAGGACTGCTGAACTTGCCTAAAGGTGAGATGGTCTTTCAGGGTTCCTGATTCATGAAAGAGTCTGCGAGACGTTCTGCAGGACACAGCAGAAAGTGACTGAACTGTCTTTGGAATTTTTTCTGCTTCATGGAAATGTCTGCTGGATACTGTGGGCCTGAAGCCCGAAGATGGAGGCCCCAACGGTACAGAGGGAACTTTGGGTGACTGTCCAGGCAGCGAGTTGTCTCTGTCATTTCTAGAGTTTATAATTTACTTATTTCTTATTTACTTAGGTAGCATTATATCCTTCTGGAGTCTTTGATGGAGTTGAAGAATAAATAGATAGTTATAAGCTTTCCTTAGTTATGATAAAAGATTAACTAGATTAAATATTGTAACCTGATATACTTGCTTGATAACTGTTTTGTTATATGTAATTTTGCTATGTTAAAGTTGAAGCCTTTCTTTTTGTTTAAACAGAAAAAGGGGAAATGATGGAGGAGAGTTTATCTGTCTATGTTTCTTTCATTGGTTAATTAATAAAGAAAACTGCCTTGGCCTTTAAGAACAGAAATTAGGTAGGTGGAGTAGACAGAACAGAATTGTGGGAAACAAGGAAGTAGAGTTGGGGGAGACGCTTCAGGGAGTCGCGTGGTGAGTCTCCATGCTGCTGCTCTCCGAGATGGACGCAGGTTAAGATCTCTCCTGGTAAGCCACAACTCGTGGTGCTACCCAGATTACTAAATATGGGTTAAAGCAAGATATGAGAATTAAACAATAAGAGGCTGAATACTATGGGCCAGGCTAGTGTTTTAAAAGAATACAAGTTTCCGTGTAATTATTTCCGGGTGGTAACAGCTAGCCGGCGACGGGTGGCGGGACAGCAGCCCCCGCCGCTTCACACTACAAATATCTGTCAATTGTAGAGTTTTAAGTGTATTTGTTTGCAATCACTTCTGTTCAAATATTTACCAAGTGAGTAACGCCTTGAGTTCCAGAGTATTGACAGTTCGCTTGATATGAAGGCTTACACGCCTACAGGCACTGTTAAAAATGCATTTTTGTAGTCAATTTAGCTCCAGTGACCAAATTTATCTGCATCTGCAGCTTATGTGGCAGGGATATTGACTAATAAATGCACAAGTTCTAGCTTTGTTTAGTTATCAAATCATATGCGATAATGTCATAGGGAGTAAGTTTGCCTTCAGGTAGTTGAACTGACTTATAAACTGAATGTTAAAAGAGAACAAGATAGGATGAACAAGCAAGTCTCAATTCTCACCTCTCATGGACTTTATATTATCAATCTGTGTGTGCTATCTTCACACACATGCACACACACTCACAGGTACACACACACACACACACACACACACACACACACACACGTCTCTTCTATTACCTCAATATGAAGAAAATCATGGCCAAATACTATGCTGAAAAAATAACAACCCAAGAATAGGTTATTTTGAACTTGATAAACTGAACTACTCTTGATTCTTTTGAAATTCTTCAAAAAGTTAATATATACCCCATACCTTTCTCAAGTGTAGAGAAGCAGTTTTTGATATTAGGTGAGGGAAGTGCTGGATGGAAGGGAGAGTAAATAATTTGGTTCTCTATCCAACTTTTTATTAATTCATTTACTACCTATGTCACACTAAGAAACTAAGTTTGTTTAATTTGATTGTTGGTGCAGGAGAATTGTCTATAATCTGTCAATCATGTTTTAAATAAACGCTGATTGGCCAGGCAGGAAGTATAGGCGGAAAACCAGACAGGAAGTAGAGATGATGCAATGGGAACAGGAGAATTCTGAGAAGGAGGAAATTGATTCCTCCCACTCCTGGTTAGACTCCAAAGAAGCAAGATGTGAGCTGCCCTGCTGAGAAAGGTACTGAACCATGTGGCAAAAATAGGTCAGAATAATGGGTTAATAGAAGCTATAAGAGCTAATAAGTAGCCTGACCTAATGGGCCAATCAGCTTTATAACTTATAGAGATCTCTGTATGATTTTCTTTGGGGCTTGATGGCTGTGGAGTATCAGGCAGTACAGAAAACCCCAACAAGCAGAACCCTCATGTTGCAGATTGTAATATTTTTCTTCTGTGAAATGAAAATAAGGCCAAGTGTTTAGCTGTAAACATCTGTCACCAAATTCCCTGTGTGCTCTGATTCAAAGTTTCACTTCAAGAGGCAAAGTCGTTCTTATGATTCTGACTCTCATCTCAAATGCTCTAAAGACAATGCTATTATTTCTTCCTTTGTCACCAAATCTGGAAGGAGAAAAAGACAGACAGCCTATCATCTCTCAGTCTCTAAATTCATTTAGAATCATATGCTCTCCACATACACAGTTGATTCATAGTCATTAAGCCTGTTTCACTAGGGTCAAAAACCCGAAGAACATACAACATGAATGTGTTGAAAGTGTCTCATAGTGGGCAGAAAGGTGTTTCTTGGTATCTTTCCAGAAATACTTAAGAGTTGTTCTGTGCCATGGACAGTAGACAGAGGAGGCTGTCTTTCCAGGATTCATAATTGTTCATAGAACTAATGAGTGTAGAAAATTAGGAGCAGATTCCCAAGAATATAAACAGCATTTGCCTCAAAATATCAAAACCGGGTCAGTAAAGATGGCTCAGCAGGAGGCAAGCACCTGCTATGCCATCATGAGAAGCAGAGTCTGAATATTCAGAATTCTCATAAAAAGCCAGGAGTGGCCACAAGCACTCTTAACCTTAGTGTGAGGGTAAGGTGGGGGCTGGGGCGGTAGGATCACAGGAACTTGCTGACCATCCTAGCTGCAAATCAGCAAGCTCACAATACAATGAGACACTGTCTCAAGGGACCTAGATACAAAGCAATAGATGTGTACACTTGCTGTCATGTTCTGACTTATACATGTGTATGCACCTGCAAACATACACCACACATACAACTAATAATAATTGTTACCTTTATGTTACCCCATCTCGATTAAATTGAAATTGCATTGAGATTCTTATTTTTTTTATTTTAATTCTTTCTAAAGAATATGTTGTGTTAAGAAAAGAGAGAAAAGTAAAGTTTTCTTTCTGTTTCACTGCCTAGATGTCTCATCAAAAAATACTACTGGGTAAAATTAATGCACTGTAGTAGAACGTACATTTTAATCAGAAAACATAACCTAAAATTAAACCTACACAGTTTTTTCACAAGCTCAGAAATATGGGAAAATTTCAAAACAAATGTTAGCCTTCATTATCATTAGCATCATCATCTATCTTTATCTTAAATGAGCTATTTTTAGTTTAATAAATAGCTCTTGCTGATGGTATTTTGACTTGAGCATTTCACAAAATACATTTTAAGATAAGGATAAGATTATTCAGTTAACCACTGTTGAATGGCTAGAAGAAAACATAGTGTTTAAGTAAGCATTGATCAACCATTTTTCAGAACCCGATGCTGCCCTATGTACCCTCGGAAGAATGCTACGTTCTGTATTTGTTACTTTTCTATGACAAAACACCATGATCAAGGCAAGTTATGAAAGAAACTATTTATTTGGGGTCTTGTGGTTCCATAGAATTAGAGTTCATGACTCTAACAATGAGTGCAATGACAACAGGCAGATAGGCAGGCATGTCACTGAGGAAGTAGCTTAGAACTTGCATCCCATGCACAAGCAACAGGAAGGAGAGGGTGGGCAGTACTGGAATGGTGCAGGCTTCTGAAACCTCAAACTCCACTCTCAATGACACACCTCTACCTGTTGAGCCACTTCAAGAGCTCTCAGATAACTAGTTTCCCCTTTATATCTGTTACCAACTATCACCTTCTCTCCTTTTCTATACATAGATCCATTTTCTTTTTCTTTTTGTTGTTGTTGTCGTTATTGTTTTGAGACAGGGTTTCTTCACAGCTTTGGAACCTGTCCTGGAACTCACTCTGTAGACAAGAATGGCCTCAAACTTACACTTGTCTCTGCCTCCCAAGTACTAGGATTAAAGAGATCCACTGCCTGGCTAGATCTATTTTCTTTTCTTAAGCAAACCAGACCTTTCAAATTCTAATCCTGACATTATCTAGAGATGGTCATAGAATTTTCTCCCATTGATCCTAAGGAAGTGACTGTAACTAGCCACATCTCTGATGGAACCCAGTGATAGTGAATGAGTGACCTTTCATTCTGAGTAGTGTCTGTTGTCTAAGGTTTCTGTCTTTCCTGGTTCCCACAGTCATTAGGTCTCACAGAAATTACACAGAGGCCTACATTAGTTATAAACTGATTGGCCTATTAGCTCAGGCTTTTTATTAACTCTTATAACTTATATTAGCCCATAATTCTTGTCTGAGTTAGCCACATGGCTTGGTACCTTATTCAGTGAGGCAGTCACATCTTGCTTCTTCTGTGGCTGGGTCACGACTGCAGAATGAACTTTCTTCTTCCCAGAATTCTCCTGTTCTTATTTGATGGAGGAGGGTCATCTGTCTATGTGTTACTTTCATTGGTTGATAAAGAAACTGCCTTGGCCCTTTAATAGGATAGAAAATTAGGTAGGCGGAGTAGACAGAACAGTAATGTGGGAGAAAGAAAGCAGAGTCAGGCAGACGCCTTAGGCAGTCGCCATGACTCTCATCTCTGAGACAGACACAGGTTAGGATCTACCTGGTAAGCCACCACCTCATGGTGCTATACAGATTACTAAATGTGAGTTAAAGTAAGATGTGAGAATTAGCCAATAAGAGGCTGAAGCTAATGGATCAAGGAGTGTTTAAATGAATATAATTTGTGTGTTGTTATTTCGGGGCATAAGCTAGCCAGGCAGCTGGGAAGCAGCCCACTGCTCCTTCTACACTTGTTGCCCAGCCTCTACTTCCTGTCTGGTTGTCCCACCTATATTTCCTGCCTGGCTACTGGCCAATCCGAATTTTTATTAAAGTATGATTGACGGGGTACAAACCATTGTCCCACAGCACTTTCTTTTTGCATAGTCTGCAGGATTGGTATGGTACAGATGTGTGCACCAGCTTACAGCTCAAACTACTCCAAGAGAAAGCCTCTCCAGAATGACTTTTCTGTGTGCCAAGAAAACCCATTTCAGTGTGTTTGGACAATTAAACTGGAATTGTTCCTGTGGCTGTTGTCTCTAAAGCCCTGAATTTTGACTCTTGGAAGATGTTCGCAATGGAATAAGAGACAATAAAGCCAATAATAATAATAATAATAATAATAATAATAATAATAATAATAGACAGGGACGGGAGATTTCTGCCAGCCATCTGAGCCTCAGTTCTCATCCTATGTTGACCTTACCTTTTCAATTTTTTCCTGCTCACTATGCTCCCTAATAAAGGTGGTTTTGTTTGTTTACTCAAGGCTGGAGTGCTGGTTTGATACAATATGGAGAGGAAACTGACATTAAAAGCTTTTTTAAAAAGCTTCCTAAAATATTTGAACATATGAAAAGAATTTAAATGGAGTAACCAAATAATGGAGGAAACAATGTCCAGCTAGATATATTATGCCATTGAGTAAAACCTCTCGTGCCAGGAAAGGGTTACATCTCATTGAGTTTTAGGCCAAAGGACCCCATGGAATACTGCAAACATCACAGACTATTTGTTTCCTTCTACAAAAGTTCCTATTGCTGAAGACACTGCACACATATGTCACTGAACACAAAGACATCAAACTGATGTTCAACTAGTAGTTTTATCCCTACTAACTATCATTCATGATTCTGAAGTGGTACCAAATAAAAAGAAGGTAATCAGTATTACCCAACTACAAAACCCTGAGGACCCATGACAGCAGAAAGCCTGCAAAATAAACTGGTGCAACAATAGCATAACAATTGTAAGAGTAACCAATATCTTTGTGATGGATTTAAGGCTCACTACATGAAATGCAACCCATACTTGATATTACCAAAGTGTCCAAGATTCTGAGTTCATAGGTCTTGGGGAAAATCTAATGTTATTATTCTGCTAAAGAAATGTAGCAGAAAAATGACTCCTAATGAAGTTCTGCTATAGCCATAGATGGGTGCCTCACTCAACCCCTAATCAAATGCTATTTGCAATTGATATCACCTGGCAAAAGGAAAATCAGTTTCCTCCAATGGAGTGTCACTGGGTTTTAGCATTTTTTCTTATTAGATTTTTATTGATTATTATAATTACTATGTTTTATGTGTTTTTGAAAGAGAGGGATGGAGATTTGTGTTGGTAAGGAGCTGAAAGAGATTGGGAAAAGAAAAAGAAGATCAAAATACATTGTATGAAATTTTTAAAGAAAAATGTAGGGTCATGAAACCACAAAAGACAAAGATGTTTTGAAGGGAGGAAAGGGAATGGATAAATTATATAATTACATTATAATCTCAAAAAAATAAAGAAATATTTTTGAAAGGAGAGGAAAATGTTATGCCTAAGTATAGCACTTCAACTTAATAAGTCTTTTTTTCAAATTAATAACTTTAACAATGAAAAATTTTTAACTGACTAATGTGAGAATATCTAAAAACACAAAGCATGCTCTCTAGATTCTAGCATAATTGAGGTTAGGAGAGCATGTCACATTGTTCTGATGAACAATGAAAAGCTGTTCTTGATTGCATGTTAATAATACACACTGTATAATGTTCAGCTCCTTTAGTTTTCAGTATCTTGATCTATAACACATGCACAATAGCCTGTCCAAAGTGAGGATTAAATGAGATAATGTGTAACAGGTGTTGTTTTCAAAGACACTTCTCTTTTTCTGTTTTTCCTGAAGACAGGCACTGAATGTGAAGGATTGAAATGTTTTAAAGTTAAATTGTTTTTATGTTGCATAAAAGATCATCAAGATGGGTAATCTTTATTGAGAAAGATAGGGCATAAGCTTGGGAGCTTGAGGAAAGATAAGAGTTGAGCTTGGTGGCACACACCTTTAATTTCAGCACTGGGAGGCAGAGGCAAGAAGATCTCTTTGAGTTTGAGGCCAGCCTGGACTACATAGTGAGATTCAGGACACTCAGAGACATATAACAAGTTCATATTTCAAAAACACACACACAAAGAAAAGAAGAATTCAAGAGACACTTCTGGAAGAAATTTTAAAAGAGTGGAAGTTAATCTATAATCTAAAATAACTCAATTAGGTACTCAGAAGCAGAGTAAGTAGAAAACATTTAAAGCAATATATGTGTGACAAGTAATGAGAAGAGACCTATATACCAAGGACAAGTTGGGACCACTCAACTTTCCACCCATATAAATAGGAAACCAGTATCCCTGATCTTCATCCACCATGTTCCTCAAAATAATCACAGAACGAGAAAAGAAAATGTATGTTCTCAACAGACAAGTCTTCAGTGTGGGTATGGGTGGCAAGGGTTAGCCCAGTTCAATTTCTAAACATGTCAGTGAAATCATGATGTTTCTATCTAAACCTTCTGGCACTGCCACTGTGTGACAGTTATAAAAGGGAGCATACTTAGTCAATATACAGAGAGTATTATGCCGGTCTTAGTCTTATGTATATAAAAATATAAAGACATTAGAAATGAAATTGAAGAAAACAGGTGACCATGGTTATTTCAATTTTAGTTGAGCAGATTCAATAGTAAACAGTTGCCTGGTTGATGTATGTTGTCAGTTAACAAGTTCAACAGTGTGAGATTTTGTTAGATTGTAGTGTTACTTTAGACAACAATGCTTCTTGCCAGTTTAGCATTCATTTGAACTATAAATCAAAAGTTTTTGGTGTGCACCATGAACTTCCCTCTCTTTAGGCTTGATAAATGAAAGTACAGCCTTGAGTAAGACTGCTTGAAACAATATGAACCAGTACAACTAGACACTAGATGAAGCAATGATTTTAAAATAAGAATTTTCTCATATTATACTTTAACACAGAATTCAACATTATTACTTTATTTATTGATTGATTTTATTTGTGTTTTCCTAAAAACATAAAATGTCAAAAATCATATTTAAGAAAAATTTGGCATAGGAATGATGGTCTGTCTTCAATGTCAACTTGATTTAGAATCACTGCATGTGTTTAACAGGCTGTTTCCATTAACTGAAGAGGAAAATTCATCCTGATTCAGGGAGACATTATCTCATGGATTGCAGTCCAGGACTATATGCTTTTTTTGTTTTTCTTTTGCTTTGTTTGTTTTTAAGTAAGCTAAGTACCATTATTCTTTTCTCTCTGCTTTCTGACTACAGACACAATGTTTCTTCAGTTATGACTTCTCCAATATGATGGACACCATGATATCAAGAGCTACAATAAACCCTTCCTCTCTTTGGTTGCTTGTGCCAAGTACTGTCTCAAGCACTGAGAGAAATAGCTAAAACTGAGAGTCTTTACCAAAGGGTGGAACTATTGCTGTAATATACCTTACATGGTGGTTCATGGGCATCTGGACTTGGTTTGCAGAAAGATCATGAAAGAGTTTTGATATGTGGGCCAGAGTATTATAAATGCATTTAATGAACAGCTTAGGATATCAGAACACCATGAGACGTGCAGACAATGGAGACCTAGCTCATGAGGTTTCAGCAGGGAGCAAGGACTCTAGTGAGAACTGGGATAGAGGTATTTCATGTTTTATTTTGACAAGTAACCTAGCTGTATGTTGTCTGTGCCCTGTAAACATTGGTGGTGCTGAGTTTCAAAGTGAAGGACTAATGTATTTAGTGGGAAAATTTTCAAAACAGCATAGTGTCCAACATGTCTTAATGTCATTTAAACACAAGTCACTTGTTCCCAATAACAACGAACATCACTCTATACCTTTTGTATTTATACATGCATGGCATTCATAGGATTGTATATCTAAAAGGTTTCCATTCTGAATCCTATAGCATTTTGACAAACACAAATCACTTGTTCCCAATAACAATGAACATCACTATATACATTTGCATTTATACATGTATGGCATTCATAAGGTTGTATATATAAAAGGTTTCTGTTCTGAATTTTATAGCATTTTGACATTTTTTTTAAATTGAATTTGACTCTATACAGTTATGACGATACCAAGAACACCCAGATGCTATTGTACTTGGCAGTTTTTATGAGAGAAGCCTCTGAGACACTGGAAAACTGAACGCTCAGCACTGATGCTTTTTGGAGTAAGGGATGAAAACCCCAGAAACTCCTGGCTGAGGCGAAAATAACCACAACCCAAATAACAATTTTGAATAAAATAATATTTAGAAACGATGACATGTGCCTGATCAGAAGCATTTTGGGAATGGCCCCAAAGTGCTCATAACCAACGAAATATAAAAGGCAGCCTTTCAAAGGGTGGTTGATGGAAAGAGATGCAAAATGTAGATTGTCTGGCTAGCATGGCTGGCACTAAACAAACTTAAAAGGGATGTCATCTAAGGAGTCAGGACAGTGAAACAATTGTATGAACACACAAATTAGAGAAAGGAAAAACTAAACTGGAAAGTGTGCTTAAGAAGAATTTGAGCTGGATGGAGGGGAGAGGATATCGGACTTCCCACAGGGCAGGGAACCCTTACTGCTCTAGGAACTGGAGAGAGAGGGGGAGGAGAGTGGGGGAAGAGGGAAGAAAATAGGAGGCTGGAAGGAGGCGGGGAGGAGGTGGAAATTTTTAATAAAAATAATAATAATAAAAAAGATAAAAAAGAAGAATTTGAGCAAATAGACATTTATGAAATGTCTATGAATGGAAACTGGGAATAGATCCCCAGAGCTGTTTTACCAGATGAGCAAAACTCAGGATTGTTAGTGATGAGGAAGAATAAGATCAGATCATTTCTTACTCTTTGTGGTCCCCAAAGGATAAATAGACAGCAATGGTAAGAGATCTACGAGAAATGGTATGCCTTTTGTGGAATACTCTTAAGCTAGAAAATATTCTAAAAAGAAATCCAGCTACAAACACTGATTACGTGGAAACATGAAAGAAGCTACCCATGTTATACACTAAGAAGATCAATCTGTAAATTGCTCATCAATCCCCTAAATTTTATAATCAGTGTGATTGCTTAACTTATTTATACCGCTTATAATCTTAGATTCTCAGATTGATGGGACGGTTATGAAAAAGACATGTGTCAAGGTGAAGCTAACAGGAAAAGTAGGGCAGTTCCTCATGTAATTTGATAGTGACAGATCTTCTGGATGTAGCCAATTTTTGCCTGGATATACCATAGCATGCCTCAAAAGAATTGAGATAGCCCAAACACCTCAACATTGAATGTCTCTGAATTCATATTTCACATATTCTCGACAGACTTCACAGTGGTTAGTGACAACAATTTATAGACGTACAAAATTGCATAGGATCAGTATTTATTACTTTTTCTTTTTTACTTTTATTTATTCTGTGTGGATTACAGATCATGCATTCCGATCCCACTTAGCTCCCTATCCTCTCTCATCTGCCCTCTTCCCTTGAAACCTCTTCTTTCCCAAAAGAAAACCATATTTGAAAGAAAAACCAAAACTAACCAACCAACCAAAACAAAACAAAAAACAAAAAAGAAGAATCTTGTGGAAGCTGTAGGGTGGCCTGTTGAGACACCATTTACCCTTTAGTCTGTTTATCTTTACTTGTAAGTGTTCGTCGCTATGAGACCTTGGTCTGGTCTTTTGATTCTGCTACACCGCCAATAATGGGTTCTCATTGGGGCTTCTATTGGGTGTCCTGCTGTTGTCCTGTCATGGAGACTCTGCTGTTTTGGATCTGTAGGTTTGTCCCTTTGGTCCTACAGTTCATAGATAAGGTGGATGTTGGGGGTGACAGCTGAATATTTGAAATGAAGTGATATACGTCAAAGAAATTACTAAATTCATTTCAAATGATGTATAAGAGGAACTATTACCCCCATATAAGCAGAAATATCTTCTTAAGGTAGATTTCTCAGGTCCATCTGAGGTTAGGACACTGCAGAAATCAACTGCCACACTCACACTCCTAGTAACCACTGAGCTTGCCAGGGGCTGCACATCTGCCTTGGCAGTGCACCTTCATTTTCTTGACCCAAACACTTTGGAACATATTAAACTACGATAGCAAAGTAGCATGGACTTTTTTTTCAGTTTTACTTTAATCACATACTTAAACTAGATCTAAAGATAAGCAAACATGTACATGAAGCATTATTAGCCTAAAGGGGGGAGTAAATTACAAGTTAAAAATTGAGTTTACAGGGAATAGTTTTTCTTTAAATAACAAAGATACAAGCCATTGTGTTTAAATAACTAAAGAAATCAAATCATTTACAATTAAATATCACACTGGAATCTGTTATGCAAAAAGGACATACTATATGTTATACATATTAATAAGCCCAGTTTGACTTCAAATTCTAACATAATCTAATTGGCCAGATGTTCCTCCATTTATTTATTTTAATTTTTTGGTACAGGTAACGTTCTACCTTAAGAAGGCCATCAAAGATTTTGAGATTATAATGGCATATTGAAAGACAGAAATAAATGGAATGTAGCACAAAGTTTGAAACTTTAATTGACTCATGCATGTTATTGTTATACTGATAATCTCATTCTGGCAGATGCATTCAATGTTGAAAGGGTATGTGAAATGTTAGGTCAGATAAAAAAACAACAAAGCACCCCAAGATACTCTGTAACCACTCATCAAATGGCATTGCTTCCCTTTGGCCATCATAGAAAATCACCAGGTTGTCTAAATTTCATATCCACACACATCCATCCACACACAGCTGGAGACAGAAAGATTATTGTTATATAGCTAATGTTTGGGAAAGGAAAATGCTGCTTTCAAAATGCTGAGTCGAAAGACTGAGCAGACACATTTTCTGCATCTATTTCCTCTTCTGTCATTATGGGCAAGATTGGTCTCTCCCTGTGTACCTTGGGCATTTCTCCATTCATTTAACATCTCCCACTCTATCTTGGCATCTTTAATCAAAGTAGCATAAACTGAGAATTCAGGCTGTGATAGAGGGAAAATGTACTAATCACAGATTAAACATTGATTTAAAAGTTGGTTAGAGACAAGAAACAAATGTGTGACGGAAACCAGTTCATACTACAAAGATTTAGAACATTCTTGGAGATATATATTTTAAAACCATTGTGTGTTGTATGTAGGATTGTAGGTAAGAGTAGGTACACACATCACACATATGGAGGTCACGGGCCAAATTTTCTTCTTCCACTAAAGATTCTGGTAATGGAATTTAGGTCATTGGGCTTGCACAACTAAGCTGTCTCACTTCCCCCAGATTTCTATTTCCTTTAATCAGGCTAGTAATAGTAAAATATTAACTTATTCATTATTAATTAATTCTCTAGCTATAAATAGGAAATCTGATATTGAAATAGGCCAGAATATTGTTGCTTGGTGCATGTAATCTAACACCAGTGGATGCTAGGAGCAGTTCTTACTATCATGCCATGCTTCCCTCCTGCACTCTGCTGTGCATAGTCATCATTCTATCTCCCTCTCACGTAACAAGCTTTCCTTTGTTTCTCTCATCTTTAAAATAACCAAACCGTCTTGGAAACATTTACAACATGTGTTGTAATTTGTAAGCAGCATATTATGCTCCGTATTTTCATTTTCAAAAGACACAACAGCACATTCTCTTAAAAGTTTTGATTTTATCTTTTTTAAAAGAAAGAAAATGAGTCCAAAATCCTATAATTTTGTTTCCCTTTTGTGGATCACATCAATGCTAAAATAACTTTCTCTCCCTCCCTATATATAAAACACTCTCTTCTTTGTTGTTACTGGGTTAGACAAGTCAAAGCGTCACATATATTTGAATATGTGTATTTAAGCAGCTTACAGTATAAAAGGAAATGCAGAAGATGTAAGAAAAATGAAGCCATTTATAGCTAATTATGCTTTTTAAACTAACATTTGTTTTTAAGCCAATTCTGATGCATTTGTCATCATCGCCCTGAATATGCAGTAGATAAGAAGAAAGGGGGGTGATCTCTGGGAAGATGAGAAGAAAGAAGAAAGAAAGAAACAAACATTAGATCAGGTAAGGATTTGAGTAGCCAGGAAATAAATACAGAAAAGAGGAAGAATTCTTTCTTTGAGAAAGGTTAATATCAAGAAAAATTCATGCCACTTTGAGGGTAAGATGGACAATTTGAAATTGGTGGATGACAAGAATTGGTCAGTAAAATAGACTCTGTTCCAAAGAGATAAAGATAGAAAGGACCACAAAAGGTGAGAGGTAGGATGCTGAAGAGTGCACAGAAACAGAACAACAATAGAGAAGAAAGCAGTGAGTAGACGAGGCTGAGGAAGAGAAACAGAAGTCTCATCCCAAATCTATGTGGGTTCTCTTCCCTGAGTAGTACTGGAAGCTGAACTTTCTGAACAAGTCTACCCATTATAGATACTGCCAAATAAAAAGGAAAAGATATCTAAATCAAGAGAGTACAAATTGCAACAAAAGACAAGCAAAATGAAAATGTGAGATTATTTGATACCTCCATATACTGTAACTCCTAAATTACTAAATCTAATGTTGAATAAACAACTGAGCAGCTAAACTACTGAGAAAAAAATCAAGTTTACTTTTCAAAATGATCTATGACTTTAAACAGGGAAGAAGATGAATGAAGTAAGAAATGCAATTCAGGCAATATATAAGTAGACTAACAACAAAGAAAAAGATCTGAAAAATGAATGAGAAATATAGAAAACATTTTAAAAATAAAAAGTGGAAAGCATTATCAAAAAACTAATTAAAGAAAATTAGAGAAAGAAAAAAGGTCTAGAAAATACTATATTCATAAATTAACAGTTAATGAAGCCACAACAAACAGGCATAATCACAGTTCTAGGCACTCTGGGAAATAAGACAATGCACAGAATTCTAGGACCAACATAAAACTGAAGGCAGAGAAAACCTATTCAACAAAACTCTAACCACAAATTTCTCAAACCTAATGAAATGGAATCAAGGCAAAGCAGACAATCATTGTTTTAATATTTTATTTATTCTTTGAGAATTTATACATGTATTCAATAGAGTATGATCATATCCAACCCCTGTATTTCTCCTCCAACTTCCCAGATGTCTTCAACTTTATGTCCTCTTTTATTAAAATATCTCATTGTATTCAAATAGTGTTTCCCATGAGTACACAGGGCATGGGGTCATACACTAGAGCGTGAGCAGCTTACCAGTGGCCACAACACCCAAGAGAAATGGCCATCCGATCCCCAGCTTCCATAATGAACACCTCCACTGCTTGGGGTTGGACCTCAGTTTCCTCTCCTGCATCCATTCTTTTTAACTTCTGCAGTTAACCACAGCTTCCGTGAATTCAGAAGGCTAATGGCCATGTCATATCAGAAGGCTGCCTCACAGATCTCCTCATCATTTTCCAGCTCTCATGTTCTTTCAACAGCCTTTTCTGTGGTGTTCTCTGGATATTTGAGAGGTCACAGTGATATAGATAGCTCATTTAGGGTTCATAGTTACTTTCAGACTTTTGACAGATTATGAGTATCTGTATTTACTGCTGTCCATTGCCAAAATATTCTCTGTCCAAGTTGAAAGCACCCAGATCTATGGGTATAAACACAAATACTTGGAAGGTATTTTGACAACATAACTATGTGGTAAAATAACAATAACATGTTTCCCTGAGGACCTATGACATCACCAGTTATGGGCTTTTTACCGTATTTGCAGTATCAGGTATGAATTCCCTTTTGTGAAGCTTTTCTCGAATATAACAGAAAGTGGTGAATTACCCCACAACCACTGCGAGACTATGGCATCAGTGGGTACACAGTGTCCTTCAGGATGCTATTGGTGCATGCAAAATCTATCCATGGACAAGATCATTGGTGTTTTTCCTCCCCTAAGCCATATGAATAGCTATTATTTTGTGAGCCAGTTTAAAATGTCATCAGATAAGATGGTAGGACACATGCAGTGTGAAAGTAGAAGATGGGGAGCAATCAGGGTTAAAGATTTGCCTGGAGGTGGGCAGATGGAGAAGAAGAGAAAACTGGAGTATGTCAAAGACCTTTATGAAAACTCATAGGCTTGGGAGCTACTTACAAACATAATTTGCTAATGGAGGAACTGTGTGTGGATAGACAATTCTATTAGCAGAAGATTTGGATTATTAAATGCAAATTGCAGAGCCAGGCATTAGAGTCCTCTTAAAATGAACAATAAAAAAGGAGGATTAGGGGCTGAGATGATGGATAAGTGGATCAACATCTGTGGTGAAAGCATGAGGCTTGACTTTAGCTCACCAGAACACACAGAAAGCCAGGCACAGAGTATGTCTGTCATCCTATCATTCTGGAGACATGGAGCAGAGACAGGAGAGCCAGACACACTGTGGCCCTGCAGTCTGGTTCTGCAGCAGTGGACAGCAAGTGACTCTGTTTCAAGCAGAGACCAGCAGCTGAGGTGGTGCTCCAATTTCCATACCACATCAGTGGAAAGCATGCCTGCATTCATACACATGAACATGCACACACACAAACATCACATATACATGAGAGAGGGGGGAGGAAATTATACATTAAAAAGTAAAATTTAAAAAGATTAGGAACTTGACAGTTCAAGGGGTATAAATCAATGGTAGAGAGAATGGCTAGCAGACTGGATTACACCCCTGTCTCTCTTTATACACCTATGTACATATATATGAATATAAATAATTACATATGCTATTAAACTTTTCCTAAAGAGTTAGGAATGAAACAAAGATCCAAGCATTATCCCATCCCTTGTAAAGTCCACTTTTGCCATCCCACTCTCCTCTTTACCTTTTACCCTTGATTACTAATACGTGAACATCAGGTTTTCCTCTTCTGTTTCTTTTTCTTCCCACAGAGGAGAGACACCCGCAAGGATGGAAAACACAGAGGTAGTTCCAGTAAGTTTATAATCCAGTCTAGACCTTCCCATCACAACCTCCATCAATACTGAATTGTAACTTTGCTCCTTTCCAGACACTTTCTTTGTTGAGACAGACTCTAGTCTTTTTCTTCTTTCATGCATTTGTATATTATTTATATTAGTTTAACAATCTCTAATATAAACTTATAGTTTCTAGAAGACACTCAGAGTAGAATTTAAAATAACATTTGATGACTTCCCTTATTCTGAGAGAAGATTCAGGGGTCTTTCTGAGGTTATCCAACTTATGAAAACTCATATAGTGAGTTAAAAATATTTGGAGGCATCTGAATCTTATTTCAGGGTTCCTTCGGCAATATCATGCTGTTTGATCCATTTATTCCTTCTGGAAAACTTAGTGGTCACACCACATTTTGAAGATATATAAAGAATTCTTTGGTCATTTATTAACCTTAGTTGTTATGTTTCATTAGCTCATATTTAAATTGAATAGTACACTACAAAATTTTGTGAATGATAAAATGAATGTTTCAAGTAAGATATAGTTTAAAAGTTTGTGAATTCTAGCATATTCATGATCAAAATTCAAGTGACATTATTTTCTCTAGAATCCTGCTAGGCAAAAATATTGAATACATGTAATCTTGGAGAAAGTAATATACACACACCAGACGTGATGGGAAACGTTTACTCTTCCAAACTTGGAAAAAATATTAGTGTATGATCTTGTTCATCTTGACTGAACAGAAGTTCATTTTTAACCCATCATAACAACTTCACTAAGGACCACAAAAAATTATTATGTATGTTTTCTATGTTTTTTTTTTTTTGGAACTTGGGCCTCTTTGAACTTGGAACTTAGAAGCAGAGGAAAGAGAGAGAAAGAAGGCAGGGTATGTAAAGAAAAGGGATGTGCACTTTAGTGGAGGTAATAGACATATAATGTGATATTTAATACAAAATGGGTAGAGTAGCCTTGAGGCATACTGTGTTTCTAAAGTGCAAGGATTTGTCATTAAGGCACTTAATCTAATCTAAAGATATAGGGAGATGGGCATCCTGGAGGTTTGCCCCGGAGAAATCTCAAATAAGGAATGGAGGGGAAAGTAAGAAGTACCTTTCAGACTAACAAAAGTCACAACACTAATAAATATGCTGTGTTCAGGGAACCAAAAGCAAGGCAAAGTGATTTGAGTATAACATGAAATTTGAGGAATGGGGAAAAGCTTTGAAAACCAGCACTAAGAGCTTCATAGAGGTCCTTTCCCTTGACATAAGAGAATTCCCTGGAATTTGTTTCCTACTTACCTTATACTTACAGTACAGGAAATTTGTCTATATATTTCCATCCCATCACAAGTTATAACTTTCATAGGGAATATAAACATCATGGGTTATCCTTTAGTATTCCTTTAAAGAGAGCCAATGTTGCAATGGGTACATTAGGGTTGAGCACAGTGATACATGTCTGTAATGCACAGCACTCCTGAGGCTGATGATGAGGACTGCCTTTGAGTCCATGCCATCCAGTGCTATACATCAAGGAACAAACCAGCCATGACTAGTCTATCTCATAATAACAACAACAACAAAAAGCACATTAAATTTTGTTACCCTGAAGCCTTACTCAGAAAATAAGATACAAGCAAATATAGTTAAGATAGCTTAAGATTAGTGGTGAACACTACTTTCAAGGCTTTTGCAAACTATAGAAATGCTAGAATGTTTTCAGGTAGATACAGAGCCATAATCCTGCTTCAAGCCCCCATCTAAGACGTATGACTATTTTCAGCCTGTGTAAAATATATGAATGCAACTCACATCACCCTGCAAGTTCCTGACCTCAAGCCAGCTCCAATTTCTTTTTACTCAAATGGGGCCTCTGCTTTCAAATCCCCTGCTCCATTTACCACATGGGATCTCAGTTACATAATATGTCCACTTTTTTGACTCTCCCATGAAACGTGTCCTTGCTCTTGGCATGCTGGGATAACTAAACCAATTTTCCTTCTTAAAAAAAAAATTACCTTTTTCTAAGTTCATTGATTTACTTGAATAGGCATCCATCAACTTTTGAGTATTCCCCTATTCAGTTCTATGTTTATACAACTGGGATGTCCCAATAAAAGAAGAAAATCTAGCACTTATTCTCTCTGGGTTTATGATCAACTCAGGAGACAAGACTAACATTCATGCAACGACTAGAAAACAACTTGAGACAGTATATAATTAAGTGCTGAATGTGATACTGACTCTGAGTGCACAATTCTTCACTAATTACCAATTGCTTTAAGGAATTAATTCTTAACTTTGGGGATTTCAATCACAATTTCCCTATAAACATTAATTCTTGTAACCAACAATTCAATTCATTTCAAAGAGCTACAAAACATACCCTGGTTTAACAAATTATCAGCATTGTTCTAAGAAATGTTTTTTTTCATTAAGCAATTAATTTGAATCCTGATTGTTCTGACCTCCAGGGTATTTTAGTGGGTGCTTGCATCTCAGACGTAATTTAATTTTTCAAATCGATGTTTTTGGCTGGTGGGAGGATTCATAGCCTAGGGGAGAGGAAAACCTTTCCACGTAGGAGTGGGGGATCAAGAAGCACTTTGCATTTGGAGGGATGTGAGACAACTTTTTTCCTCTCTCATAGAAAGGAAAACCCCAACACTTGACTGATTTCCTTTCCTGTGTCTCCTTTTCTTCTCTCTGTACTTTTATGTCTTCCCCTTCATTATGGTCTGCCTTGCTCTGGTTATCCTTTCCTGCTCTGACTGTTCTTTGGCCTAGCCAGTAACATCTGAATGACTCCCCTGTTGGCTGTGACCCTCAGGAAAACAAAACTCTTAATCTTGACACCTATGATGTTTATGTTGGGTACCAGAGCTTGATCCAAGGACCTGAAGCATGGTAAGTAAGCATGTGCTTTGCCACATGGTTACACCTTAGTCTTATTCTTTACTTTTTTCATTGCATGTAAGTTGAGACTAGCCCAGGGTACATTACTATGACCACAGCGAACCTTCTCAGAATATCTTTGTACTCTCTCTAGCTCCTATCCAGCTATTAACCATGCTAGAAAGATTGCAAACATAATTTCCAAATATGTTACTAAAGAATGACAAACTTTTCAGGACCTTCTCTCTCAGATAAACCATCCATCTTTCTACATTTGTTTCCTACAACTGGCCTGGTCAGTAACTATAGGTCTAGAACCATATTCAAATCTGATTTTCCCCTCTTCTTTAAGAAACAAATGATAGGACTAGAAATATATCTCAGCTATTTAGAATGCTTTTTGTCCTTGCAGAGGACTCATACAGAGGCTTACAGCTGTTCATAAATGCAGTTCCAAGGGACCTAACATCCTTTTCTGGCTTCCACACGAACCATAAAAGCAGTAAATATACATGCAAGCATGCATGCATGCATGCATCCATACATACATACATACAAAAATCCATGTATATAAAATAAAATAGAAATAAATGACAACTAATAAATATCCGAGCACTTCTCCTTTTGAGTATAAAGGTTGTTAGAGAGTACATATTAAATTACATTTTGAGCTTCAGTTTTATCATTTCTAATAGGAAATTCTACACAATGGGCTGTTGTAAGAATGAATGGTGCATTGGTTATGTTTCTATTACCATGATAAAAAGAAAACATGATCAGGAAACTTATAAAAGACAGAAGTTAATTAGATTGTCAGTTTCAGAGGGTTAGAGTATATCTTGGTGCAGGAAAGGACAGCTTAAAGCTCACATCTGGGTCAGCAAACATGAGGCGGGGAGAGAGAGAGAGAGAGAGAGAGAGAGAGAGAGAGAGAGAGAGAGAGAGAGAGAGAGAGAGAGAGAGAGAGAGAACTGGGAAGGATGTGCACACACCACCTCCAACAAGGCCACATCTACACCAAACGGTTCCACCAACAGAGAACCAAGCACCATATGAGTCAATGAGGCCCATTCTCAGTCAAACCACTACAATGAGTAAACATGAGAATGTTTTACAGCTTTTTAATGCTTCAACTTCTTCCTCTGTAAAATATAGAGATTAGCATTACTTATTTCACAGGCTTTATATCAGAGTTTAATAATCTGAATTATGTAAAACATAATTAACAAATATTACCTTTTGTGCATATGTGTGGCATGTATGTATATATATTTTATGCATATGTATGTTTTCATGGTCAGGGACACATTTGTTTGGATTTATGTAAAGACTAGATGTTGACTCTAAGTATCTTCCTTGATCCTTTCCACCATAATCCTCAACTGGCCTCTCCAGGGTTGGCCATACACTGGCAAGCCAGGCTGGGGAATTTGTATCCCCTCTTCCACAGCTAGCCTATCCAAGGCTGAACAGGCCCTGCGGTGCCAGACCAGGCATACCATGCTCCACTGTTCCACAGTTGGGCTCTGTAAGGCCTCTCAGGCCCAGGGAAGCCAGGCCAGTGAAGCTGTACCCCCATCTTTCAGGGCTAACCTCCCCAAGAGGGAGGAATCTGGGAAACCTGACTGGAGAAATTGCACCACCTTCTTCCATGACCGGGCTTGGCATATCAGGACAGGCCCTAGGGAGCAAGGTCAGGAAACTGGGCCTCCTCTTCCAAAGATAGCCACCCCAGGGCCTGCCAGGCCAGGGAAGTTGTGCCCCCTCATATATGTCTGGACTCCCCTGGACAGGACAGGCCCTGATGAACCAGGTTGGGGATGCAGCATCCTCATCTATTATGGATGGCCTCTGCAGGAGAGGAAAGACCTTAGGGAGCCAGGCTGCTGATGATCTGGTCCCCTCTTCTATGGTTGACCCTTGCATGGTTGGACAGGACCTAGGAGACAGCGCAAGATGCTGACATACTGACAATAATCTGAAACAGATTGCTGAAAACAAACCAAATACTGACAAAATGGGGTGTGTTGAGGGTGCTGCTACTCAAAATTATTTTGCAGTGACCGTTACTCTGAGACGGCAGTCGTCTGGCTCAAGAATTTCGATCTGCTGTCTGTGACGGCAGAAGAAGCACAATGGAGGTACTATGCATTGAACTTGAAAGTAATGGAAAGAGGTCAGCTTTCAGAAAGGGCAGACGTCGTCTATAACTTTAAAAACCTACAGTCGTTGAATTTTTAGTGCCTCCTTGTTTACAAAGAAATATAATTCTACTCTTTTAAGTACAATACTTTGAAAATTCAAAAAGCTGTTTCATCTGTACTGTACCAGATCCCAATCATATTTGTAAACCAGGAACCCTTTACACCCAACCCCTTTACAACTAAGACCAGAGCACAATTCAACTCATTCTTTCCCTCTGACAAAAGACTAAGGCGGTTTGTTTAACAGGTTCCCTGGCCTACAGCTTCCTCGCTGCCTTCTGAAGTTTACCTTCAAGAAAGTTAATCATTGGCAAGTTTCTGACTCAAAAAGGGAGGCAAAAAGTCACTTTGTTCCAATGCCCTGGCTGATAAAGAAGCACAAGAAAATGGCAATTTTATTCTAACAATTTGTCATGTTATTATAACTTCTACTACTACTATGAATATGTGTGTGTGTTGTATACATGTATGCAAAGGAAGCATGGCACAGAACACATGTGGAAGACAGAGGCACCTCAGTGGAGTTGATTCTCTCCTTCCATGTTTATGTAGGTTCCAGTGATTGAATACAGACTGTTCAGCCTGCATTCTGGGGTTGCAAACATCTTTACCTGCTGAGTTATCGCATATGGCTCAAATTTCTTATTTCTAAAATAGCATGGGTGACTGTAAGATATCAGGCGAAATGTTATGGAAGTTGCTACAATTCGGGGAAAATAAAAATAAACAGATGAGAGTAAATTCTTAAGACCTATTATAAAGAAATAGTCTTCAGATTGATGGTTAACTCTTTCTATGATGAGCTTTAGTGTACACTAAAATACTGTTGAATGAAGAGACAAACTAATCTCATAGACTGTCGTCATTCTGAGCCTAGAGTTTTAAAAGCCCAGGGTGTGTAAAGAGGGGAGAAATTCCTAGAAGATCTATATGCTTTAGAACTATGACCTCGTGGTATCCCTTTTATGTCCAGATCCAGTGTGCAGCTGGAGGAGAACAGGGGCACAGCCCACACATACACTTGAGTGGAGAGATAAAGGGGGTAGAGAAAAAAGGAGATAAGTGGCAATGGTACTATAAGGAGCTTTCAAAAAACTCTGATCAGCTGTCAGAATATCTTTCAGTTTATGGAACCATTTGGAAAACCACAGACTCACTTTTGTGTGACTTTGAAACGGTGTGTGCCCCTTTCCTTTTTTCTTTTCTTTCCTTTTCTTTCTATTGTTTCTTTGTTTTTGTTTTGTTTTGTTTTGTTTTTTTTCAAGACACGGTTTCTCAGGGCCTTGGTTGCCCTGGAACTCATTTTGTAGATCAGGCTGGCAGAAATCTGTCTCCTTCTGCCTCACAAGTGCTGGGATTAAAGAAGTGTGCCACCACCACCTAGTGAATGTGTTCTTTTCTAAAGACAGCTAGATAGTGAATTATGTTTCTACAGTAGCAAAGTAAGGAGAAATCCTGAACATGTCTTCCATTCTTAGAAGACTCTTGGCTTTGAACACATGAATTTCATAGGTTCTAAGGGAAGTTTAATTTATAGACCCAACTTATTCAGACATGAAGATGAAAGAATACTTTGTAGCCAAAGAACTGAAGTAACAAAATTGACAGTGAACAGATAGACTTGACTACAAGTTATTGATCTTACAAGCCCTACTCTAACATCACTAGCATGCTTTGATTGACGATTATCAGATCATATGGAAAACAGGCAAAATCATATTGCAAATGAATAAAAATGTCACTAGAGTGTTAAAAACTATTCTATTTTTTTTTTTTTAAAAAAAAAGCACAAAGAACAAAAACAGTCCACGGAATGTGGACTGGGTTTGCAGCATGGAAAACTTCCTGAACGACATGGAAACGGTATCACACATCAGACTTTTGATGAAGAGGAAATGCCTCTCTGAAATGGACAACTTTATGTTGTCCCCTTTTACAAGAATGATTACATTTGAATTTTATGGGTGCAATAAATCCAGAATTTACTGCATGAATTATAGATCAAAGCAAATCAGAAAGTAATTAGTTCATAGAGTAAAGGACTGCTTATCAGAACACAAAGGAACAGGAAACCCTTGACTGTTGTAATGTAAAATCAAAAGAAGAGGGAAAGCTATAGAGGGGCGGTTTGTCAGTAGGGTGGAAACCAACTACATCTATTCTTTTCTCTTGCAAATTAGTTTCCTTTCTCCCCTATTGCTAGATTTTCTAATCTGAAAATCCATTTCACTTCATTGCCTATGTCTCCCTGGAGGCTGCATATTCATTTTCTGGATATTAGATACCCTATTTACCACAGCCTGGAGCCTGAAGACATTTGCCTTGTTGGGTTCTTTCCCCACCCTTCTCAACACAGAATTTCAGAGTGAAAATTACTGCTAAAGAGAGTGAGTGACAGATTCCTGTTGGGTCGCCAGGTTCACTATACATTTAAACTTTCTGTTATTATTGTTTAGCATGTGAAATGCCTGCTCTGCCATCATCACAGGTGACTTCTCAGGGGGTATCAGAGCACTGAGCTTCAGGAGGACAAGGATTAATATTAGGTTAATAACGGCTAACAACAGGCTGAAGGCCGAAGGAAAATATATTTAGAAAGTCAACCAGAGGTATATTTTATTTTAATGAAAAAGAATAATGAAAAGCCCTCTGCAGGGAAAGTAAATTTGATGAGGCTATTTAAACATATATGTAGGCCTTAATATTTCGAAAGTACTTTTTGTTAATAATGAGATTTAATAAAATTTGTGAATTTGGTCTTAAGTTACAGAGTAGCTAGAAGATAATCTTAGAATTATCTTTGCCAGTTGTGAGGTTAGAATAGATTTTAGGGTGCTGCCATTGCATGAGGTATTAAAGAGGATCTAGTTGACTTCTTGTTAGACCAGATACTAAAGGTCAAATGTGAAATGAATTTTTAGGATGATGAAGCTCTCAAGGACAGACAGCTTTACGAAAGCTAGCCACTATATGGTAAAGACTTATGCAGCCTGCACCAGTTAGTGACTTTCTATTCTTTATAATGGATTCTAAGCAAGCACTGTGACTGCAAGTTTACAAAGAAAAGAAAGCCTAGGGGAATATTTATTCATTGAAGAAGGTCGTATGGACAGCAAAGATGCAGCTGGGATGCTGTCTGTATTGTGGTACAGGACCCATCCAAACTGCTCAACCAGAATTCAGAGCTTTCCCCTGCTTAGCCACCAAGGTCTACAGCCCTAGATAGCAGGCCTTTGCAGATATCTGTTGGTCTGTTTCTGGTTGTCGATACTTCGATTAAGACCTCCCTGACTTGAATCATGACTCTACCCTAGTCTCTGATTTAGCTCCAACCTCTCCAGTTCATAGACATCCTATTTCCATTGACTCTCAATTGGGATGACCACCCCTTTTCTCAGTTAGGTTCAATACCTCAGATTCTGGTTAATGTCAAGAGACTGGCCTAGAAGCAGCTCTGTACAGGTCAAATCAAAACAACCTGTCCAATTACAAATCAGGCAGAGTGCTGGTGATGGAACAGGAAAATGATGTTGAGTCTGTTTGAAACAGATAAGCAAGAGCATATTGAAAAAGAAGGCCCTGAGACAATGTAGCAGCCCAGTGACTCAGGTATCAATTGATATCAACTGTGCCACTAGAGCCCCTGTTAAGAAATAGGTTATAACTTTATAGTTAAAGCAATTGCCTTGAGGGCAGCACCCAGGCTATGTTAGAACCAGTCTGGGAGGGGGCACTATCGATAGTCTTCTATAGTAAAGAACTTGGACAGACAGAAGCAGGGCATCTGAGAGAGGAGTTGACGAAAAAGACAACTCAACACCTGCTTTTCTAGCCTCATGCTTCTGAATCAGGGCCCACTGCATATGGTTGATGCTACGGAGGCAAGATTCCCTGCCTCCCTAAGCCTGTGCACCATCTTAGTGGGAACAATGGGGGGGGGGGGGGCTTAGGTTTTAGTACTCTAAGTCATAATGCCACCATTTACTATTACAATTAGGTTTATCTCTGAAAATATATATCTCAAAACATTATTATGAGGAATGAATGACAACTTGTCTTTAATTTCAATATTCTTTAGTAAATATATATGGTAAATCTTAGGAATGAGTCAGCATGAGTACAGGGTAACCTCACCTATGTATTTCTACTCTATAAGTCTAATTCCTATGTAACTTAGATCATGTGTTTTGCAACTCAAACTCACAAACAATATATAAACCTGAAAACCAGCATTAATATATCACATATAATAACAAATTTGGGAGCTCAGAAAGCAAATGTGAGAATCCATGCCTTAATTAAGCTAATGATTAATTCTTGGGTGATTTGGTTAAGGATTTAATTACAGACAACCATATGCCTATAGTCTGAAGCTTAAACAGCCAAGTGAACAACTCTCTGTTCTTAACTAATTAATTCTCTCCCTACTTTGCAGAAGAAACATGGGACCCAGTGGGTATAATTTACTCAAGACTTTGGCAAAACTTCTTGAAACGCTTTTTATAAGCAAACATTAGTAGGAAGAACAATGAAAGGATAGAGGACAGAGTACTGCCTTGAGTTGAGGCAACAAACCCATGGGAGGCACATTATTAGATACTAGGGCTGAAGAGAAGAAGGTGATTAGACACCTTGTATCAGGAATTAGTCTGGTATTGTTCAATATTTGAGAACTTTCCAGTATCTACAGTTTTATTCACTACAGTTTTGCATAACTTCAGACAACCAGAGCCTGAAACCACTTGGAAAATTCCAGAAAAATATACTTTATAAAGTTTAAATTTTATGCTATGAGTCATATAGTAAAATCTTTTGTGATTCCTTTCTGTTCCTACTGGGGCACGAATTATCCATTTTTCTAGAACCTCTTACCATATATCACCAATTAGCCTTCATTTTTAATTATTTATTTATTTATTTTAGACAAGGTTTCCTCTCTAACTAGCCTCAAACTTTTACTGAGCATTTTACACGAACATTACTGAGGATGACTCCAAAACTTCTGATCCTTCTGTCTCACCCCTCCAGGTACTGGAATTACATTCATATGCCACTGCACCTAATTTTATGTGGTACTAAGCATTGAATGAGGATTTTACATATGCAAGGCAAACTCTCTACCCACTTTTTTACATTCCCAGATTTCTTTTAGCCATTTAGAAGTCATTTTGGGTTATTAGGTCAACTCTCATAGTATCAATGTTTGTGTTTAACCCTTATTTTAGTTAACTGTGATCCAAGTTTTATCATAGTAGTGTTGTGTGCCAGATTTCCTCTGAAATTGAAACATTCCATCCTGTAGGGAAGTGCCTGTCTTAAGGCAGAAACTAAACAACTCAAAATAGCTTCAGGAAGTCCCTGAAACTGATGAGCTCACTAGGACTCTCCATGACCACGTAAACAAGCAAAGATGCAGAGAGTCACATTCAGATAAGCCTAGCTACAAAGAATACTCTCAGATACACCCAGTAACCTGGAAAGAGGTAAAGACCAGTCAAGCTGTACAGAAGAGACCATGGCCAGTTGAGCCAACTGAAAAGGACAGTCTTCACCTATTGAACTGCCTGCAAGTTGTGCAGTGTGCTCCAGGTTTCCACCTTCTGTGAGTTTTCTTTTGCTACTATCACTGACTTTGTGTCTTTTCTGATCCTGTATTGACCTCTCCCCTATATTCATTTAAGTAACCTCAATAAAACCCATGGGTTCCCCAAGTCACACTTTCATTGTATCTTTCTTGGGCTCCCAGTATTGGATGATCAGACATACATGTATGTTGTGTCTCCCCTAGGAAATGTATGTCACACAATAGTAAATTCTTCTTACGTTTTTGAGACAAGGTCTCATGTGAAGTCTTGGCTGACTTGGCAGTCACTATGCCCATCTACCTCTGCTCTCGAGTGCTGGAATTAAAAGCATGCACCACCGTATTCATATATGCTTGTTATAATTATTTGCTTTTTCATTATTAACTAATACTATCTACTAAACTTTATAAGGTATACACTTGTATAGGAAAAAAATAAACAGATGACATGTTCAGTACTATCAACAGTTTCCAGCATACTCTGGTATCATGAACTGCCTCTCCTTCACAAAGAGGAGACTATGTAATAATGTATTAAATTCGAATAAAAAGGGAAGTGCTATGAGCCAGTATGATCAGTCAGACTGTCATGTCTTTCAGTGACACTGAGTTAGGTCATGACAAAGAAAGTAATGTCTTTTGGGACATGGACAGCTTAATAGAAAACATAATGTCTATATATAGATAAGAGTGAAGATAAGAATACATTCATAACATAAAATAGTAGTTCAAATATAAAACTTTAAAGGTTATTAATTTTTATAAAGTTATAATAAAGGCAATGCTCGTTGATTTAAAAATGATTCAATACAATATAGTCTGTCTATTTCAGGAAAGATCCTATTTAAAGATATATTTAGAAATAAAATAATTCCATGTTTTTGTAAAGAGAATGTCATTAGAGAGCGATATCACCTGATTGAAGTTACCTTTTGTGATTATTGGACACTTTTCTTACCCTGTTTTGCCCTTAGCCTTACCAGCCTAGTAAGACAGATGAGCTCAAATCTGGCTTGATACATAAATTTCTACAAAACAGCCTTTGTTCTCATAAATGCCTCCAACATTTCAGGGATTCCTAGAGTGCCAGGAGGTGTGAGCCTGGCATTCTTCTTTTCCTGTTTTCTATGCTGGCTTCTCTGGGATATGATGGGTGGAAAGGGAAGCACTCCTCCTAGGACCACTACACAAGAAAGTTACATCTTTCATGTCCTTGTCAGTCCTGACACTAAAGCGTTTAACTACGATGTCCAGAGAAGTCCCGCAAAGCCTAGAGTCCTTTGAACTGTTCTATTTGCATAAACTGGCCAAAGCTTTACTTTTGCTTACACATACCCCTACCCCGCCGCCCATCCTTAACTAGTTCCTTGAACTTGAGCAGTCTTCCTATGGTTTCAAGCAATAGATTAAGACAAAACTGTGACGTGGATGCAGCTCTCTTCCGGCTCTCCCCCATCAGATTTTCTACTCAGATCCCAGCCACAATCTTGGGAGAAAGCAACCAGCCATATGGAGAAAGCATGGAGGGTTTCCAACCGCCAGCACCGCCTATTATTTTCATCTACATTCCACATTGATTGCTAACTACGCAAAGAAAGACTTTAAAATTCCAGCTCTCGGCAATGCAGCTGCCCAGACGACATTTACTCAAACAGCAGAGCAGAGCTCCTGGCAGATCCTGCCACAAAGTAGAAAAAAAGTGAGCAAAGGAAATGCTGTTTTTGCCATAGGCCAGTGTTTGCAAATGGCTGCATTTGTCACAGCAGCGATGCTCTTTCGTCTGCCACACGTCTTTTCTTACACATCTGAGGCAGATGCTGACATCCCTTATTCTACATAGTCTCCTGAAAACATCAAGTCCAAGAGTAAGCCGACCCAATACTGTATATTGCTTCCTGACAACAGGTTCTTACCTTTTGTTGTAGATATTTCTAAATATGGAGTGACGAAGATGCTTCCAGCATCTGGCTATCATCCTTTATCACACAACTTTAAACTTCGTCCTATATGATTTCTTGGGTGCAGGCATTATAGCTCAGTGAAAAGATGCCTTTGGGCTGGGGCTGCGGATGAGGATCTGGCCCATCATTTCAGGGAGAAGAGGAAAAGAAGATTGACTTAAAAACTCCTACCCCAGGCCAGATCTCCATCCACTGTATTTTATAACCCACCTCTGAGAGAGAAGCGTTAGGGGACTGCGGTTTCATTCTTTGTCATTTGATAAAGGGCAGGTGACCAAGCAATACAAATAATAAAAAACGCTTTAAGGGAAAAATTTTCCTGTCAGAAAAGTACTTTACGAGGGTTGTGGGGCTACAAAAGAAGAGATTTGGGGAATTTCAATACCCCGTACAAAAAGCCCATTTACTGGGGACAAGATGAGTGGGTTACAGGAAAAAATATTTATGCTTTATAGAACTATAAAAAGCATGAACTAGAGGATGCTACAGCAGACAACTGGAAAATAATTGAAAGCTTCCACAGGAGAAATGCAGAAAAGAACACAACTATTTCTAAGACATGAATGGGATCCAAAGACTTATGCCATTCACGCTTATCCTTTGACATCCTTTGGTACAGGCCCTGGACTGTACGGGTCATTCGGATGCATAAAAGTACTGCGTTGCCTTGTAGTTAAATAAGATATTCAGAATTTACAGCAAGTGTGATAACTTTCTTTTTCTCTTTCCTAACCTAGCTCCACTACAGCAATAGAAATTGAGGTGCTGTAGATGAATGTTGTAAATAAAAATTAAGAAAGCATGTATAAATATATGCCATATAATGCCTACCTCATGAGTTCATTGTAGGGGTTTCCCTTTCAGCTCTGTTTGGTTTACATTTTTTAAAGGACATGGTTTTTCTTCTTGTTAATGTTTAATTACAGTACCTATGACTTCCAGCTCTTTAGAACTCTATGGCACTAATCACTGTACCAATTCCTGAGAGCACCTTATTTTATCTTCATGAAAATGCTTTGAGGCGAAAATTAGAATTTATTATCTTCAGATCATGATAAATTGAACAACTTGACCAAGGCTGATATAACTGTGTTCATGATTCCAACATTTCTTATGATCTCAAATAATATCCTTCAACCTCCAGTCTTTTATTTTGCTTATTTAATTTTTTATTGTTTTTAATTGAGCTATATATTTTTCTTTGCTCCCCTCCCTTCCTCCTCCCTCCTGTTCAAGCCTATCCTATGATCCCCATGCTTCCAATTTATTCAGGAGATCTTGTCTTTTTCTATTTCCCATGTAGATTAGGTTCATGTATGTCCCTCTTAGGGTCCTCCTTGTTGTCTAGGTTCCCTGGGATTGTGAATTGTAGGCTGGGTTTTCTTTGCTTTATGTCTAAAAGCCACTTATTAGTGTGTTATATTATATTTGTTTTTCTGGGTCTGGGTTTCTTTTGGGGGGAGACCACTTGTTAGTTCTGGGCTGCTCAGTCCAAAATAATCATACAAACTATATTAAAACACTGCTTGGCCCATTAGCTCTAGCTTCTTATTGGCTAATACTTACATTTTGATTTAACCCATTTCTACTAATCTGTGTATCACCACATGGCTTCCACTTACCGGCTAACATTTCAGCATTACTCTCCGGTGGGGCTAGATGGCTTCTCTCTGACTCTGCCTCCTTTTTCCCAGCATTCAGTTTCGTTTTCCCTCTACCTAGCTCTGTTCCCCTATAGCTCTGCTATAGGCCTAAAGAAGTTCTTTATTAACCAATAATATGCACAGCATACAGAAGGAAATCCCACATCAGGTTATCTCACTCAATATCATGTTTTCTAGATGCATCCATTTATCTCAAATTTCAAGATGTCTTTATTTATTTATTTTTTTGCTAGGTAGTATTCCATTGTGTAAATGTACCACATTTTTCTTATCCATTCTTTAGTCAAGGGGCATTGCGGCTGTTTCCAGGTTCTGGCTATAACAAACAGTGCTGCTATGAACAGAGTTGAGAACATGTCCTTGTGATATAAGTGATCACCTTTGGGTATATACCCAAAAGTTGTATTACTGGGTCTTGAGGTAGGTTGTTTTCTAATTTTCTGAGAAATCATCATCCTGATTTCCAAAGCAGTTATATATACCAGCTTTCACTCTCACCAGCAATGGAAGAGTGTTTCCTTTACCTCACATCCTCTCCAGAATAAGCTGTCATCAGTGATTTTGATCTTGGCCATTCTTACAGGTTTAAGATAGAATCTTGCAGTTGTTTTGATTTGCATTTCTCTAATGGCGAAGGATGTTGAGTATTTCTATTTAAGATTTGTCCATTGAGAGTTCTCTGTTTGGGTCTTTAACCCATTTTTTCCATGGTTTATTTTTTATATTTAAAAATTTCCATCTCCTCCTCTCCCCCTACCCCTTCCCTCCCATCCCCTCCACCCATACCCCCCTCCCTCCCTCTCCAGGCCAAGGAGCCATCAGGGTTCCCTACTCTATGTTAAGACCAAGGTCCTCCCAACTCCTCCCAGGTCCAGGAAGGTGATTAACCAAGCTGAGAAGGCTAACACAGAGCCCGTCCATGCAGAAGAATCAAAGCCCAGCGCCATTGTCCTTGGCTTCTCAGTCAGCCTCCACCGTCGGCCACATTCAGAGAGTCCTGTTTGGTTGCCTGTTCCATCAGTCCCATTCCAACTGGAGTTGGTGATCTCCCATTAGTTCTGTCCCACCGTCTCCATGAATGTACCCCTCACTGTCCTGACTTTCTTTCTCATGTTCTCTCTCCTTCTGCTCCTCATCAGGACCTTGGGAGCTCAGTCCGGTGCTCCAATGTGGGGCTCAGTCATTTTCTTCATCTATCGCCAGGTGGAGGTTCTATGGTGATATGCAAGAAATTCATCAGTATGGCTATAGGAACTGGCCTTTTCGGGCTCCCTCTCCTCAGCTGCCCAAGGAACTAGCTGGGGGCATCTCCCTGGAAACCCAGGAACCCCTCTAGAGTCAAGTCTCTTGACATCCCTCAGACGGTTCCCTTAATTAAGATATATGCTTCCCTGCTCCCATATACACCCTTCTTGTATCCCAAAATCTAAAACACCAATGATAACCTTTGCTGGAGAGGTTGTGGGGTAAGGGGTACACTTATCCATTGCTGGTGGGAATTCACACTTGTACAGCCACTTTGGAAAGCAGTGTGGTGGTTTCTCAGGAAATTTGGGATCAACCTACCCCAGGACCCAGTAATTCCACTCTTGGGAATTTACCCAAGAGATGCCCAATCATACTACAAAAGCATTTGCTCAACTATGTTCATAGCAGCATTATTTGTAATAGCCAGATCCTGGAAACAACCTAGATGCCCTTCAGTGGAAAAATGGATGAAGAAACTGTAGAATATATACATGTCAGCAGTAAAAAACAATGACATCTTGAATTTTGCATGCAAATGGATGGAAATAGAAAACACTATTCTGAGTGAGGTAACCCAGACCCAAAAAGATGAACATGGGATGTATGCACTCATAATCGGTTTCTAGCCATAATTAAAGGACATCGAGCCTATAATTCAGGATCCTTGAGAAGATAATAAGAAGGTGAACCCAAAGAAAAACATATAGTAACCCTCCTGGGTATTGGAAGTAGACACAATCGCCAGGCAAAAATTGGGAACTTGAGGGTGGGGTGAGACAGGGCCAAGGGAAGATGGGGAGAGAAAAGCGTGAAGGGGAGAATGGGGAGAGCTCGTAGGAATTTAACCCATTTTTATTGGAATATTTGTTCTTTTGATGACTAATTTCTTAAGTTATTTTTATATTTTGGAGATTAGTCCTCTCTCCGATGTGAGGTTAGTGGAGATCTTTTCCCATTCTGTAAACTGCCATTTTGTTTGTTGACTGTGTCCTTTGATTTACAGAAGCTTCTCAGATTCAGGATTTTCCATTTATTAATTGTATTAACAGTCTATTGGTATTCTGTAGGCTTCTTGTATTTTCATATGCATATCTTTATTTAGGTTGGGAAAGTTTTCTTCTGTGATTTTGTTGAATATATTTTCTACGCTTTTGAGTTGCACTTCTCCTTCTTCTATCCCTATTATTTTTATTTTTGGTCTTTTCATGGCATCCCACATTTCCTGGATATTTCATGTTAAACTTTTGTTTGATTTAACATTTTCTTTGGTGGAAGAATCTATTTCCTCTTTCATATCTTCAATGCTTGAGATTCTCTGTTCCAACTCTTGTATTTGCTGTTTGTACTTGCATTTGTGGTTCTTGATCATTTTTTCATATTTTACATATCCAGAATTCCTTAGTTTGTATTTTTTATTGTCTCAACTCTATTTTTAAGAAATCTTAAATGATTTCTTTCATCTGTTTGATTGATTTTTCTTGGTTTTCCTTAAAGGGTTTGTTGATTTCTTCCAACTTTTTGTTTGTCTTTTCCTCTATTTCTTTGAGAGAATTTTTTATCTCATTTTAAGGTCCTCAAACATTCTCCTAAAGTTATTTTTAGGTCATTTTTTTTTTGCTTCATCTGTATTGGTGTGTTTAAGTCTTGCTCTTTTAAAGCAAATAGCTTTTGTTGTCATGTTATGTTTTGGTGTCATGTTGTTCTTTGTGGTGTTAAGTGTGTTCTTACCTGTCTACCTATCTTTTCTTCTGATTGTTGTAATTGGGGCTGTGTCTCTGGTGATCACTCTTCCAGGTGCCAGTGGATCCAAGGCCCAGATGGTTCTTCCTGTTGGAGGAGTTAGGGCCACAGTTCCAGTTACCCTGGAGGACATTTGACATCCCTGGATGTTGCTCAGTGCTCTTAGAGGTCACTCTGCAGTCCTGGCGGTCATTAGGGCCTGCTACCATGGAGATTGCTGGCTTGGACCTACTCCTACAGAGGTCGCTTGTCAGGCCAACTCCCATGGAGATCACTAAAGATGCTCCTGCAGAGGTCACTGGCTCAGGTCAGTCCCACAGAGTTCACTGGCACAGGCCTGTTCCCTGCAGGTCACTCCTTCATACCTTCACCTGCTGAGGTAGCTGGCTCAGGCCTGCTCCAGTAGGGGTTGCTGGCTAGGGACTGCTCCTGCAGGTGTCCCTGTCTTGGGCCTTTTCCCACAGAGGTTGCTGGCCTAGGTCTGGTCCCATGGAGGTTGCTGGCTCAGGCCTACTCTTGTGGATGTTGCTGGCTTCTGCTTATTTAATTTTGAGGAGAAAAATTATACACTATGCCTCCACCAACACAGTCTATAATACTTGTTTCAACCCCCTCTTATTTAACAGGTCAGGAAATTTGACTTTTATAAAAGGAAATAATTATGAGTAAATTCCAAATTTAGACACAGCACAAAGGTTGGGTCAATAACAGTATTCCTGTCTGTCTAGGAGTTAACCACAAAATCACTGATTGATGCTTTGCCAGTATCATTGATGCCAATGTAAATGTATACTTCGCACTTGAGGTGATCACTGTTGGTCCCAAAAATTCATCTTAAATTTGTTGTATGCTTTAAGTATTGGAAGTTAGTTTATTTAATGTGCTCTTTTACAGGGTTGGTGTCTAATTCTAAAAACAGAACAGGCAACAGAAATTTGCAAATATGGGTTATCAAATGTTCTTCAGAGAATTCACGGAGCTGTAACTAAGGTCAACAGATGTCAGCCAAAGTGAAAATTTTCCCATAATATTGCCATGAAACTTTGAAGTTCTTTCTGTCAACGGGAATTCATATCCTTCCTCTCTCTGTGTACTGAATGTGTGCCTCCTTTGACCAATAAAATGTGGCAGAAGTAATTCAGCATTTGTTTCAGGATCAGAACTTCAAGGGCCTTTTAAGTTCTTTTACTCTAAGGAATCGCATAAGCCAGTGAGAAAGATAGTATAGAAAGAATCATAGATTGATGACAGGTTCCATAGAGATGACAGTCGGCACCTTTCGCCATTTCACCAGTGCCTGGAACACAAGGATGAGAATAAAGTAGACCTGCTAACTCTAGCCCAGACAGCACTCAAATCAGTAAGGAGTATGAATGACCTCAGGGCGCACAGAGCAGCATGAGCATCATACAGACCAGGAGACAGACATCCTTGTTCTGAACCACTAATTTACGAATTGGTTTTTCTGTCCACTGAGAGATCGATTCAGTGCTGTATTAAATTTAAATGAAGTTTGGCTCATATCACCTTTGCCTCCAAAAGTAATTTTTAAAGTTTAATTTATGCATGCCAACGAAGGTACTAACAACCTGTATATTTACAGGTGCCTTGGGTTTTCTGGGTAGTTTCAGACATAGACCAGATGTTAGGTGTTCCTCGAAATTAACAAAACAATAGAGCATCACTACCTCAATTCCATATTGATTACTTTGCCTAAAAATGTCTTCTGTCTACCATTGTTTTGGTTATGATAAGAGTTATGGCGTTTATGTTTTGTTGTTTGTTTGCTTCTTGGATCTAAAACAGGGATATCAGAGTCCCCATATGCCTCCATGTTGGGGATGAAAGGGACTCCCTCATGCTTTCTAATTCCATGCTAAGTCTAAAATCTTTGACTCCAACCCAAGGAGTGTGAAAATCCAAAACTTTTAAAGCCCTGAGTCACAAAATAAAACAGTAAATACTTGAACACACTTGTGCTGAATTTAATTTGCAATCACGTCACCCTTGAGCTGGCCATGTCATTGCACTTAGTAAAGAACTAAGTGTGACCTTCAAATGTCACTGGTCCAATGCTTACCAAGTACTGTTTTAAATCTACTGATGAGTATTTTGCTTTCTTATGCTTTACATTTTTCCCAGTACCAAAAAAATACAGTAAAAGAATTCTCTAGCTAAATAATTTCTGGACAAAACCTGTCTTATTTTAAGTATTTATTATTTAGGGAGAGAAAATAAATTTATTTTTTGTGGAATAGTTAGTAGTAAATATTTAACATCCAGTTCTCTGGTAAAAAAAAATAAATGTGTGTGTGCCTCACCTTATTATAATTTTAATGATAACAAAATATTTGTATCACAGGCTTATAAAAGATAACATAGCATGAGACTATTTATTCTAAGTTCCATGTACCTATTTCTTGGCATTGAACATTCTCATTAACATTTTACTATTTTAAAATGCTGCATTCTTTTATCTGTAGTTAATCTATGATACAATTCAATCATGATTTGACAATTAGAATATCATCCAATATAGTAATTATTTTATCAATAAGTGTGTTATCACTTAACATAATATGTGGTCTATGATTTAACTAGTTCTCATTTTTCTACAAATTATATCCATTAAATATAAATTTCAGCTTTAGCATTAAACATGACATATGATTAAGTTTCATCTTCATTATTATCACTTTCATCATTGTCTAAGTCTAGACAATCAACAAAATAATAAATCAAACTCTTATCAAAGCATTTGCAGATCCCTATGGCACAATGCCCTCACCATGGCTAACTTTAGTCTGCCAAACTAACATCAATCATATGTTAGAAAGACATATGCAGGAGCTTCATGCTAAACACTGTCTGCAGGGTTGGGAATGTGTCTCAGTGAGCAGTGAGTAACAGCACGAGGACCTGGGTTCAGATCCCTGGAACCCATGTAAAACAATATGGTAACAGACATCTGTAATCCCAGTATTTCTATAGCAAGAAAGGAGGTGGAACTGGGACATCTCTGGTAGCTCATAGGCCAGCTACCATAACTTATGTTGCAGTAAACAAAACTCCTCTATCAAACAAAACCCAAGGTGAGAGCTGATAAGTCAGTTTGTCCTCTGACTTCCATTCAGGAGCTGTGGCACAAACAAACTCTCACATGCACAAACACACATACATGTCATATACACATATAAACTAAAAAAAAATACCTACAACTGTACATTCAAAGGTGTAAATACCTCAAAGAATAAGCCAAGTAGTTAAAAAGTGATGGATATTAGGGATTACTATCCTTTGCTTTTAGAATAATTTATTTTATCTTTAATTTTATGTGATTTAATTTACGATGGTAATTGTGATTAACAACTGGTATATATAATACCTGAAAGATTTGCTATCAGCTCTGTGGTCCTATGTTAGCTGAATTCAGCACATGTTGTTCTGGTATAATTTAATAAAAAACAGTTACTCCGTTTTTTTTTTTTTTAATTTTCCCTCCCTCCTCTCCTCTCATGACCTGCCACCACCTCCCTTCTATACCCCTCCCCCATTCAATCCTTCCCTGTCTCCATTCAGAAAGGGACAGATCTCCCACAGGAGTCAAGGCATGACACATCAAGTTGAAGCAGGACCAAACTCCTACCCCTGCCAGAAAACTTTTTTTTCATCAAAGCTACGTCTAGATTGAAGTTAGATACACACTGAAAGGAATGGCAAAAGAAAACTCAAGTTAGTGAAAGGAAATACACAGCTTTATTATGTAGTAATGACATTCTTTTTTGCATTTATCTATTATACTCCCATGTGCTTATGTGATATTTGTAGATATTTTTTAAAAATATTAATGTCTTTTTAATGTGCTTTGATTACCCACCATACAAAGCATTTTATATAAAATTCTGATCTATCACAAGTTTCATAAATATAGAGCTAAAATTGTATGGTTCTTAAAATATAGAATTGTTTTTCATTGTCTAATGAGAAAATTGCAGCACAAGGAGATACAGACAAGGAGTTTGGATGGAGGAAGGAAAATGACACTGAACAAGAAACCATATGAAATGTCACCTGTTTAAACACCAACCGTTAAAGTCACCCATTTCAGGGATCAACAATTATCATTTGTCTGTGATTGTCATGTGGAACCAGATAGTGCTCAGCTTTCCAACAACTAACCTCTGGACTCCACAGCTCTGACTCCAGAAGCTTCCTAGAGCTCTCCTTGCAACTAGATGTAAATTCTACTAATTACTAAGCCCAGGTCCAGGACAGGAGTGGTGGAATACCTTGAAACTTTAGTACTGTGTGATGCTTGGGGAAACTTCTAAAAGACTGATTAACACATAGAATAATACCCCCTTCGGCTGTTAAACCATGTAGAAAACATTTCGTGTTTACTGTGTAGATTCTCCCCACTGAGAAAATCCTTTTTCAAGATGGAACTTTCATACTTGGGGCTGGCCAAGTTTTCAGGTGTTACACTCAGCCACGAGTTCTCTCCCCCTCCTGGTTTTATTTGACAGCAGGCACATGGTTTCTCTGAGACCTTCCAGAATTGAAAAAAATTTCTGTGACTAAATGTCATCTGAGGCCTTTATATTAATGTTCTGCCTTTGGCTTGTTTGACTTCTTTTCTAGACAGTGACCTCTTTGAAAGCAGGGAGGGTACCTAATCCTTCCCAGTGTCCTCTGCAGATCACAACACACACCCTCACCTGCCTGCTTCAAAGTACCTTAAAGGACTGTTCATGGCAAAGCCAAAGGGATCTGCCTTCTCCTTTTGGAATGCATGAGGCAAGAATCCAGACTCATTCAATCTTTTTTCTTCTAGGTAAAAAATCACGGAAATCAATGAAGCAAATAAACCCTGTATTTATTTAAAGGACTTTTCCCATTAATGAATAGATTTCTTGTTAATTTGACAAGAAGGTGAAGTTCAGCATGAAGAAGCAGAAATGTTCAGCAGGCTGACTGCAAGTGTCAAAAACAAGGTTAATAGATTCCTCAGTCTCGCTGGGTGGTATATTAAGGAGAGCCAAGGATGGATAAATACAAGTGAGTGAGCTGAAGAGTTGAGGAGCATTTGTCTATTCGTCTTCAGTGTTCATTCTGAAATGAGAAAGAGTTCTTTCTGTGCCTGTCTATATCTCATGAAGAGTGCAGAGAGTGAGCTAGTACAGAAGTACTGACTCCACCCTTTTGAAGTCACAGTCAAGCAGGCAAAGACACACCGTTATCCCTGGCCCGGGAAGAGTCACCAGTATTTCTGTGTCAAGCCAGGAGGAAAGCAGTCAGATTGTATTAGACATGTGCTGTGCGCGAGACAGTGCCCAGGTGCTTTGTGTATTTTCTCTCATTTGCTGTGCTGGCTGTGAGGTGTAATTACTGTTTGCTTGTATGGCTGTGGGTCTTATCTTCCCAGTGAGCTTATAAACTCCTGCCTTTAAAGCCTTCATGCAGCCAAAGGAGCTGAGCAGAGTAAATAAAATGTGGGCGAAACAGTTCCCAAACAGAGTTTTAATTTTTGAGTTCAAGAATCGCTTCTTTAATGCCTTTGGAATTTATACTATAATGATCCTTTGCTGTAATTTTATTATCCAGTGTCTTTTTTAAGGGCCCTAATATCCCCACTTGTCCTTTCTCATCTCTGAACACCCATGTAGTCATATGTACTCTCCTGATATTCCTTCCCACTCTCCATCGCTCCTTTAACAGCTGAGATACATTACCCAATTTTATCCACTTTCACCTCCTCTGTACAATTTATACTTATCAATCAAACAATCACAAGTGTTGAAATATGTAAGGAGAGAGCTAGTGATTTTTCACACCAACTATAGCAGAAGTACCACCTAATAAATCAATCATGTCTTGTTACTGAAATAATCTTTCATGCAAAGTTCATTTTCTACCTAGCTGGTTTATATGTTGCCTAAGCAGTCTCTGCTTCAACCTGAAGTCGAATTTTCAAAATCCGTATGATATTTCCATCATATGGGCACATGATGTATAGATGTGTAGAGTTGAAAACATACATACAATAATCTGAATATCTATAATATATAACATGCTTTATTATATATCTTAATATATTAATATAATCATTATAGGCATATATGTAAATATAATATACTAATATATTATTCCAGATCATTCTATGTTAATAAGAAACTGAATTCCTGAAGACAAGGATTTGTATTTCATGACATATCACAGGAGTGTATAAGTTAGTTTCAAGTCTTCTCCAGGTCAAATGAGTGTGGCACATCTACCTGTAATCCAGCACTTAGGAGAGGTGCATTTGAGGTAGAACAATAAAAGGTTCATGGTTTTAGCTCTATAGCAAAGTTAATGGCAGTCTACAGGACAAGAGACTTGGGAGGGAATTTTAAAAGAAGGAAGGAAGGAAGGAAGAAAGAAGCAAACGTGCAAACGAGCAAACAAATGAACGAACTGACCCAAGGACTGGCCCAGTGCCAACTTCCTTTTCATCCTATCACCGGAGTGAGTCCTGCAATGAAGTTCAGATTCATGGCTGATAGTGAAACCCTCCTACCAATGGCCACTTTCAGAAGACTGAATGGCAGAAGTGAAAAAAAAAATAGAAAACAACCCTGTCTATCACAAAAGAGTTAGTACCATACATTAACTGAGGTTAAGACATTTTTTTTAATACCAAATTTACACTAATAGCCAAGTGGTGGTGGCACATGCCTTAAATTCCAGTATTCCAGAGGCAGAGGCAGGTGGATCTCTGTAAGTTGGAGGCCAGCCTGGTCTACAGAGTGCGTTCCAGGACAGGTTCCAAAGCTACACAAAGAAACCCTGTCTCAAAAAACAAACAAACAAACAAAACCAACAACAGGAAACAATAACAAATTCACACTGTTAACAAAAGAATTTGGGATGAAATGGTTGGAGCTGGTGTCATTTTGGCATCTAAGAGAGCTTTCATGACTGCAATAAGCTCTTTCAGAGCACACGGACAGCTTGAGACGATGCAAACATTTGGGCTCATGGGTAAGGTGTTCACAGTGTTCAGCTCCAATCTTTCTTTTGTTCTTGACTCTTAAAAAAGCAACTGATTGGTCGCAAGGTGTCCCTGCCTTCTGTTGCGCCATACACACTCTACCTTGGCTGCAGTCACTCTAGACAATGTGTCCTACTTGGTAAGCCGTGTGCTGTGGCCCAAAATAAAATGCTTCATGCGACATGTACAGTCAATTTAACTTCTTAACTAAAGAAAGAGACAGGCATGACAGCGATTTTAATTTCAGTTCTTCACAAATGAAGATGAATACCAATAGGCTGTGCATTGAAAAGCACATTCGGCTTGATCATTTCAGGACTAATGGCTTACTTAGGGTGACCACTAAGATAAAAGAGACTTTCCAGGGCCAAAGCCAGGGATCTTAACTAGCTTTTCTGCATCCAGGAGGCACATGCCCAGGGTTTGGTGCTCTAAACCGTCACATCTATTTCATTATTTTCTAAGCATGTCAAACCTTCACAATTGCATTGTTGGGCTCCCCACTTCTGCAGGTTGTCAAGGTGATTTCTCTGGAGAACTGACTCACATCTATACTCCAACACTCATGACATTAGCTCTGTAAATCTCATGATTAAACAAGCAAGAGGTCAATGCATAGAAAAACCACACAGCCATGATCTGTGTGGGATGGTTATATGTAGCAGCATTTAGAATTTAGGGAAGGAGCAGTCGTTTAAAAATGTAGCTCACTCTTCATAACCTGCACTTATATTTAAATATCAAAGCTGTAGGACAAATGCACTATAAATGATAAATGCACTATCAAGGTTTATTTGGATAAAATAAAATCACATTTTAAAAAAAAATTAATAAAACTAGGGGATTTTTGCCCTTAAAACTTTACATATTGGTCCAGATTCTCTTATATTGAGTTTCTGACATTTCTGAAAACCCCATGAATATAAGTGCCTACAACTGGAGGATCTCGGCCTTCCAGCTGCATCGCTGCATCCCTCATCCCTTGGGAAACAGCAAACGTCTTTCTCTCTCCATAAATTGGGACCATGGCTTCCTATACCAGTTATTAACTCAAAACTAATGGGGACAGGAAAACTCACAGGGATGACAAATAGCTGTTTATCTCCAAAAGGAGTATCAGAAAATACAATAATTATGTCAGGATTATCCTGTGATTACATCTAAGGCAGGGCTCAGATTGGATTTATTTTTAAGCTGAATATCTTTCTATGGCTGTATGCAGGCTCTCTGTGTGGCCCACTGAACAGCAGCTTGGAGTGAGATTACATGACTTCCATTAGCTGCAATTGTAGAGAGTGCTTGAATTTGGCTTGTTTTGAGAAATGCTTATCAAAATGACCCGGTTGGCTATGTATCCAGCTACAACTTGATCACACCTTCATTCGTGCCATTGTGAGCATATTGAGGTGACAGGCAAATTGTACCAAATGATAAGAAGTTAAGATGTATTTCCTGTCTTGGTTGATGATTGGTTCCCACTGTGGCCAAACCCTTCTGCTTTTCCTGCCTCAATTTTTAGCCCCAAACCTAAAAGAACTGATTTGAGGCACGTTCCCCAAAAAGCAGCTGTCTTCCAAGCCTGAAGCAAAAATCATTTCTGATTGTTCTACAGGCATTTTTCAAGCGGCTGAAAAAAAGTCCGTTTTATCCTTCCGTTTTTAGCAGAAGCAACACAAATTAGCCGTCATGTTCAGGATGGAATCTTGATGGCATGTCTAGTCTTTATATCCTGCTCTTTTACAAGACAAATGATCTTCATTTCTTCCCAATATCCCACAAATTCACAAGAAAGGAGTCTCTTTATAGCCTTTTATCAGCTTGGAAGAGACTGTTAAATCTGTGAACATCCCCAAATGGCAGAAGCCCCAATATGCGTGTCACTGTGGTCATTATACACTGAGTGACAACGTACCATGTCTGTCACAGGAATGCAGATTTTACTTACTTTTTTTTAATATGTAGAATACTTCCATGCTGGAGTTTCATTGATTATTTGTCTGTTTAATGCTGTCTCATTACATGGAGAAAATGCATGCCGTTAAATAGGATAGAATTAGAGTTAAATTAAGCAAGTGAAGAAATTAGAGAAAATTGAAAGGAAAATAAAATTGGGAACTAAATTATTACATAAATGACTTCCTTGATTTTATAGATTTGCTTAGAATTGGATATTGAATTGCCTCTGAGAATTTTAGTGCCTACTCATTGATCTGACTTTTATTTCCTGAAGCTACCCATAATAAGTCAAAACCCTTTTCCACAAAAGAAGTCCCTCAGATAGGCACAAAGAGCTACTGAGTCCTCCAGGCTGAAAAAGAATAATAATCTTACCCATTGCCCAGAAAACATTATAAATTTCCTCACCTTTGTAGGAAAAATTCTAATCCGTTTGGTTGTTTCTAAGCTTGAGAGCCCAGGGAATCTGATTTCCTAAGATAGGTTTACTTAACTTTTCTTTAAGTAGAATAGATTTTGACATGGAATTGAGCTATTTGTGAGATAATGGCTCGACTGAGCATCGCAAGACCTCATTGGCTGCCAAATACATCTTTAAAACTTTCTCTCCAGACCTAAGGGAAGTCAGGACTCCTTGCTAAAACCCTTCCTAGAGGTCTGCAAAGGCCTGCCATATATGCATAGCACCCAAACTACTTAGAACCGGGAGACCTTAGCAATTGCTATTCTTTCTTACACACCTGAGAGAACTACACTGAACAAAGAGGAAGATATATTCTGTTTTAAAGCTTTTCCTTGTGAAAGAGGTTGTGTGCAAGAATTCATTGGGCAGTACATTGAGCAGGCTCTGGTAGCTGTGATTCCAACAGTGTCAATGTTGTAGTTCAGCCCAATGGGCTGTTAGGTGGACTATGGCATTCTCTCTCCCTGTTCTGCATTGTTCTCTCCAAAGGTTGGCATTTAATGACAAAGAAGCCTTTGTCTGTCAAGGGCCTTCCTTCAGAAAGAGAAAGAAGTGTCTACACCCCCGTGCTAAAACCCCTTGTGAACATCACAGGCCACACTGAGGAAGAGAAGCAGTACATTTTTTAAAGGGCAGCACATTTATATCTTGCTGAAGTCATTGCATTTGGACATATTTTAGAATGCCTTCAAGCCCATGCCCACTCCCTGACATTCCCCATCACACAGGCAGGAAACAGCCACTGTTTTCATCCCCATTGATCCCAAAGCATAGCAGTCGGAACCACGTACCATCTGGCGGCTTGAAATATATTTGACTATCCCTCAAATCAAGTGGCAATTATGCATCAGCCAGCTGTGATCTTTTCCTATTCATTGCCATCTTCTCAGAGATCATTCAATTAGACATTCTAGAAAGATTAGGGATGAATCAGACATCTCAGATCAGAGGTAAATTTGTTTCCCAAGGTTCAGTCCAAAGTAATTAGCATTCACGAGTCCCGAGCATCAAAAATATTGACAAAACACATTGTGTGGGGGAGGAAGTACCTTCTAAGTACCTCTGCCCTGACATCAAAAATTTTATAAGTGTTTCAAAATATTTCTTTTCATCTCCTTCTTCTCAAGGTTGAGTGGCTCTGTGTTACAAAGCCTTTGATAAGCGGCGTGGTGATGGTGTCCACAGAAGTAAATGCAATGTTTGTTGTCTTGACAACAAGACGTAAAAGGAAGCCTGGGATTCAGGCACTGCTCCCACTCCTTGTTCAAACCCTGGCCTTTGGCATTCTTCAGAATCCAGTTGCCAGAGCACTAAGACACTAGTTTTTCTTACTTCATGTTAGTCATCTTAGTGTGATACTTTGAAAGATAGCCACAGGACCTCTGGCCAAGGGAATACCAGTCTTCTGATGAGTACCTAAGGCACCTTGATATATGATTCTCTATGTGCCAAACCTGAAAGAGAATCAAATGACACAAACAGAACTCCTAGAAGGACAATAAATGCAACCATACAAGAAACATGAAACATGTAATCCAAATGAATAACGACTATATATAGTTCCGAAGTTTGAGTGAGAGATAAATTATATAGAAACTGGTAAGCTTGTTACTAGAATAAGCTGGTACGTTATGTGGCACAGTGATCACGTTCACACTGCACGAAAGTGAGTGCAGCTGTTACAAACGACTGGTCTATACAACACAGCCTGTGTCTTCTGGAGATGAACATACATTTACTTTGTTTGACCTTTTAAGTTAAAATATAATTATATCACTTTTCTCTCCCTTTTCTCCCTCTAACCTCGCCCATGTTCTGCACCATCCCCTTTCAAATTGATGACCTCTTTTCCTTTGATTGTTGCTATATATACATATTTTTATGTGTGTATATATAAATTATATATAGTTTTAAATCAGTCCATAGGCAAGATTCATCAATATTAACTTTGTAGACATTATTATAAGTTCTCGGGAAAATATAAGAGAACACTTAAGTGGAAAATGGCCTTCATTTCCCAGAGTAGAAATACCAAAGTATATAATTGATAGAATAAGAGATGAATATTTGAATTATTTAAGTGGAAGTTTATGAGCAATAAATTAGAGTGATAATAACTGAGAATCCTGTACTTCTTATCATATGAGGGAAATTGAAAGGTGATTTCTAATACTCGCATGTAGAATAGTCATTACAGTAGCATGTCTTATAGACTATAGATCAACACCTAGATGAACTAAATAGAACCACCCGAGATAGTTAATTCTGAGAAATGGAGCTGAGATAAGGGAAGGACAGAATAAGGGACTATGTACTTTTCTGTTACAACCTTTTTTATGTTATTTGATTTTATAAAGTGCCCATGGGACTAGATGCTGCCAGCACTGTTCTTGCCTATTTGTTCTGTACCTTCAAGAGCAATTCAGACAGATAGCTCCAACTAAAGCAGAACCTGAGAGAGCTCTCTAGAGCCGCTTGCTGAGAGTCTGCCAACATCAGGAACATTTCACTTCATTCAAGGTTGGAGTGTACCATGAAGATTTGTAGATCTCTTACTTTTAGTAATGGCCGTTGATCTTAGACTGAAGTTGGAGGTACAACCAGTTAGCACCTGACTCTTAAAAATCTACAAATCAATTCACATGTCTAACCATCCTCACTTAGCCTTTACAATGAAATTGTGATTCCAGCAAGATACAGGCCCAACAAAGAAATGTGTTTAAGAGAGTAAGAACAGTGACTTCATACAAGTTTTGTTTATATGTGAGAAGGCAGTTTTGCTGTTGTTGATAAGTGATTTTTTTGTTTGTTTGGTTGGTATTTTTCGTTGTTGTGGACTTTTTAGTTTAGTTTTGTTTTTGACAAGGTCTTGCTTTGTAACTCAGCTAGTTTGGAATTTACTATGGAACCCAGACTGGTTTTGAACTCACAGCTATCAGTTTGTCGATGTGCCACAGGCTCAGTCCAGTTGAGTAACCACACCTAAATTAAATTTACATTGCTTTTAGTGTCTCTCCCCTTCTTTCTCCTTTCCTCAAAACCTGCTTTCTTTGACCTTGGAATGAAGCTTTGGGCATTTTTGAGGCCCTAAAAAACAGAAATAAAAGAAATCATATTTTGAAGATTATGGGAGAATTTTTAAAAACTGCATATTATTTTTTTAAAAAAAGAAAGCATGTCTTATGCAATACAGTGTAGTACAAGGGCCATTTGCTTAGCTCAATGGAGTCATGGCTGATTAAAGGATGTAGATTGCTGCACCTGCTCAGTAACAAGAGCACTGAGGACCACACTAGACTAGTGGTAGTTGTATATTCACAACTGTAAACACAGTTTCTACTGAATGTGTATTATTTCCCACCACAGTAAAGGCTGTCCATTGTAATCTGAACCATTGTAAGAGAGCCATTGTCCGTATTCAGATTGCTAGCCTCAGACTCATAGAAACAATAGCTAATCTTCACTGACCACCCATTCATTATATGTTAATCTTTGCACAGGAACTGGCTCATTTATTCCTCATACTCTGCTATTAGCCAAGTCATTTTACTAGCAATAAAAATGTGGATCAGCAAAATCAAATTGATCAGGTAACCTTGGTTAGTATGTTTGTGTTGTGAGCCAAGAGTTTACTTGTTACAGAGGGAAGCGACCTGTGAAATCACTTAGCCTAACTTATAATTTTATAATAGGCAATAATTCTGAATCACAGGAGAAAACTAACTTTCAAATTTGCTCAGCTGGTTAGTGCCAGAGCCAAGATTAGAACCCACGAATTCTGGCTTCTTATCCAATTCTCTTTCAACCACAGAAGGTCACAAAATGTTAAACTTTTTAAGGCTGTACAGCCCATCTGGGTTTCTTAAGAGCCAGAATAGTAAGTCTCAACACTGAGTTAGCTCAGGATCTGGGGAACTCTAATACCACCAAATGGTGCCACACTTGGCTGGGGAGCCTTTTCCCCCAGCTTTGTAGGGTCAACTTAAAGTAGATTTTTTTCTTCACATACTTTTAGTGTTGAAGAAATATTCCTTGTAATTTATTAGTGATTAAAATGAAAATTTAAATTACTACACTGGGAAATTTGTGTATAATGAAACTAAAGCACAGAGTTGAAAATTCCACAGAAGCCATTTTCCTGTGACAACCATGTCATGATCTTAAGTTGATGGTTAAGTCAACAAAGCTCACACCTACTCTTTTAAAACAATGTGCCCAAAATTTATGTATTTATACATAAAACCTTGGTAACTCAAGGCTACAAACAAACACAAAGGAATCACAAGGAATTATTGACCCAATTCACCTTTTCTAAATAATATTAAATATTAAGAATAGCTCCTTACTTATATTAGCTACCATAACACCAAAGCAAACTTTCATAGTAAGAAAAGATTTATGAGAAAGCATTTACAATTAGCTTAGCAAAAGTATTCACGTAATATATTGGAAAAAAAAACAATGATTCTTGATTTTGAATAAAGAAAAGGGGGAGAAAGTAAAGATATAACCAGAGAACTGGAAGAAACAAACAAAGAAATAAAAGAAGAGGCCATAAATTTAAAGGAACATGGGGAAGAATGTATGAAAGGGTTTGGAAGGAGGAAAAGGAAGGGAGAAATGTTGTAATTAAATTATAACCTAAAAAAGGAAATAAAAGAAAGAAAATAGAGAAAATACAGAAGAAAGATAGAAAGAAAGAAAGAAAGAAAGAAAGAAAGAAAGAAAGAAAGAAAGAAAGAAAGAAAGGAAGGAAGGAAGGAAGGAAGGAAGGAAGAAAAGTATCACAAATCTCTCTGTGTTCTGAGAACCCAAAATGAATTTTAGGGTGGAGCTATAACTCGGGACATGAATAAGGAGTACCTGAGCAAGGTTTACATTGGAGCTACTTTTCCCACTGGAAATACATGCTGGGTTTTTAATTATGCTACTAAAGTTAATTAGTTAATCAGATATCCATGGAACTCCTGCAAATTGCTTGAAGGGGATGGGTGTTGAGCATAAAAAGCCCACACCATTCAAATTAGTTCTTTCTCTGGGCCTCATATGTGTGGATCAGATGTTAGCGCTCAGTTACCCCAGTGCCATGACTGCCAGCCTGCTTACCTGTTGTCACGCTCCCCACAAAGCCCAGGATGGTCATGGATTCTAACCCTCTGAAACTGTAAGCCCCAGATGGAATACTTCTCTTATAAAGTCATGACAACGAAAAAGAAACTAAAACAGATATTATTATGTATTTCATTTCAGCCATTCTGATAGGCATGTGTTAATACACCCTCATAATTTTAATTCACGTTCTTCTCATCTCTACTTATGACATACATCTTTTGATTGCATATTTTCCATACTTATCTAATGAAGACACATTTTTCACCTTTTTATTATTTTCAAATTTATATTTTTCCTATATTCCACATCTCTGTACACATCCATCTTCTCCAGATGTAATCTTCACCCTGAGGGTTTTTTTTTTATTCCAATACCCACTATCATTTAAAACTTGGAACCTCAGTGACAGGAAGAAGAGAAAGTGTAGGCCTAAGAGAACAGACAATGGGCGGCTCTCATTTTACAGGAGACCACACACCATGAAGGAATAGAGATGTGGAAGTGAGACAGGAAGACATCGTCTTGGGTGGGAAGTAGTAAGATCTCAAAGATAAATGCAATATCCTTTGGTGTTTACCCGTTCCCCTGTAGTGCTGTTAGAAGTCACCCTGAGGGGTGGCAGATCCTGAAAAGTGCTTCTAGAATACAACGCATAGTTAGGCTGGAACCTTCCTGAAGCCATGGACATGGGTCAGGTAGAATTACAAAGTCTTTTGCATTTCTTCAATTATGAAGACTATGGAAAAGTGGGGTGGGGTGTGTACTAAAATCAAAGCTGTTAGCAAAAACTGATAGTTGCCAGAACTGGCACATTAACCTGAAATTCGTATCACATGTTGTTGAAGGTCACTTTGCTTTACAGTAGGAGATGTGTACACCTTCAGCTGAAAAAATATACAACTCTGAAAGCATTTGAGAGAAAGGAGCAAGCCTCAAAGGTTTCATTCAAGAATTACAGAAAACAAAGTAGGACTTTGGGCTACAGGAACCCAAGTGATTAAATCACTAGTCTGGTCTTAGTTATTCACCAAGAGAGCCAATGAAGCTGATAGCCAGTCTCATTCTGAAGCAGCAATGATGAACCGGACAAATTCCTAGGCCACACCAGCAAAGGTTACAGGAGCCAATCTAGAGAGTCTCGCAGTGATGCTTAATAAGTGATGTGGACTGTAAGGATGCTAACCTTTGGAGGTTAGATATGCTGCTTTATGCATCTCTGTCTGTTGTGGATGGACTAGGGAAAGGTTTTGTGGTTCTTACAGCCAGGACTTATTTAGCCAGCCTTCAGAGGTTTTCAGCAGTTCAAAACCCATTAAATGATTTGTTTCTCACACATGTAATTCGGACACGGAAGAAAAAAAAAACCCTATAGGAGATCAACTCTCCCAAAACAAGCATCTCTCCCATGTCCTGTCAACAATAATCCCCAGCTACATAAAGTGAATTTCAGAAGCTCTTAGAGAGAGATTTAGAGTAGAAAAATCCCTAAACCCAAGGGAATAGCATCAAAGTTTAATAAGATGTTAAGGCATTTTTTTTATTATTAAATTTCTGGTTTCAAATGTTTTAATGAATCACTTTTTTGCTGCTTAAAAAAAAAAAAAAACAGCCTCCTGGCTTCAAGCAGAAGCCACAGTGACCAAGTTCAGCATAATTGCTTGAGAGAAGCAGTGCCCCTAGCCATCACAGCATTAATTAGCTCTGACTACACACTTTCAAGTAAAACTTGTCATCATTGTGTAGGGCAACACGTTCTATGGTTTCTCTCTAGGGGCAACGTCAGGCAGCAGCTGATGGAAATACCAAAAATGAAGGCTTGGCTAAAGGCTTAATCCCACAAAGAATTTAAATCTATCCCACTGACATGGGTCTTAGCAAGTAATACAGAGGGAAGGGATGAGAAAGGCTAAGGAAAGACTGTCAGAGAGAAGAGAAGGGAGAACAATTTAATGTAAAAGGTTCATGCTGAATCCATTATTAGCTTCCAGGAGCCTTACATAGTCCCATGTACTTAATAGATCTGTGTTTCATAGACAAAAATAAAGTGTTTCTTTGTCTTGGTGGATATTTGATAGAATATTATCTATGTCTTCCATAATATTGAAGAGAAAATGAAATATCTTACTAAGGACATGTTAAATAGAGGGACATAAGAGGAGAGAAAAAGAGGGTATTATTTGAGTAAATGGACATGTTAGCTTTTATGCAGGATAGAGGAAGCACCTTTTTTTGTCTTAGCTAGAGCTTCTATTGCTATGATGAAACACCTTGACTATAATAAGCAATGTGGGGGAGGAATGGCTTATCTCATCTCACACTATTAATTTTTAGTGCATCAAGGAGGGAAGTCAGAGCAGGAACTCAAACAAGGCAAGAATCTGGAGTCAAAATTGATGCAGAGGTAACTGAGGATTGATACTAACTGGCTTTTTCTCCCAGACTTGCTAAGCCTTTCTTATAGTACCTAGGAGCCCCAGCTTCTTGGGTGGTACTGCCCACAGTGACCTGTGCCCTTCCACATCAGTCCTCAAGAAAATGCCCAGAAGCTTGTCCACAGGTACCATGTCTCCATATTCCCATTCCTAGAATTATAAGCACATGCTGCTGTGCCCAGTTTCTGTATGTGTCCTCAGGATTAAACTATGGTCTTTATGCCTGGCCAGCGTAAGACTTTAATGACTAAACCATTCTCCAAGCTCCAGAAATTATGAACATCTGCATATACCTGATAAATGCCTGGTATATATACACATATACATATGTGTAATGTATGTATGTGTGTGTATATATGTATGTGTGTATTTCATATTAAGCTTCTTAGTATTTTTTTGTGGAAAGACTATTTCCTCTGTTTCTCTTGTTACCCAGAGATTTAGGATGTTGATTCTGTTTCCCTAAAATAATTCACAAAACAATTTGCTTTGGAAATTTGATACAAAATTGCATGAATTACAAGGTTAGAAAGGATCTAAAATCCTAAAGAAAAAAGTGTTAAACAATAATAAATGCGAAATAAACAAACAACTAGCCAGGCGATGGCCAACATATGTGCCTGTCAATGCCAGCCCACCATACTTGTGTGGCTCTGGCATAGAAGAAATCTATCCCAGCACTCTGTAAGCATGCAAGACACCCATCTTCCCAGTGGGTGAGCCACTCAACCATAATTGATTAGGATTGTTGTGTAGGATGAAACTTCCTCATAACACCGTACTTTGGTCATAAAAAGTAAGTAGCACCTAAACTAAAACAATCCACTGTTTGCGCTTAAGCTTCCCCATAGCCCAAGCAAAAACTATATTAACTTATGTAATTTCATTTATTTAAAAAATTTTAATTAATGTCATTTTCAAAAGAAGAAGTGCATTTTTGAAACTCTTTTTTCCATAAAAGTAATTGCCATTGAAGTTTTTGTTTGTTTCTTTTGGGGGGGGTTGTTTGTTTGTTTGATTGGTTTTGTTTATTTGTATCTGTGGGTTTTTTATAGGGGCACAATATTCTCAAAAAATTCATAAAGAAAATACACTAGGTTTGGTGTTTATTTGGTTCAGTTGTTGAAACTCAGGAAAGAATGTAGAAGCACCACTGGGAAAGAAAAGATAGTACAAGATGCCACAAGCTGAGAAGATGGGCACACTGACCTCTGATATTGCACAGATTTAGGAAGAAAGCAAAGGCTTAGGGACATGGATGACATTGTTTGTCAGACTGCACTCTCTCCGCACTGTTCACAACTACCTAGGGCTGGATCACACAGAAAGCACTAAGCTCTCTGCTGTTGATTCTCCTTAGAGATCAAGTGGCTGTTCTTCCATGGGTAATAAATGTTACAATCATAATTTCTCAAGGAATTTTTCCCTCAGAGGAAGCAGGTTGTGAGCAATCATATTGATTTTAGGAGGGTCATGCTCTGCTGATCAGTAGCAACCAATGCCAACATCATGGAGACAGAAAGCAGAATTGTTTTGCATTTCAGACTTTGTAAAGGGAATGGAGATGAGGAAACAGAGACCCATGACACACAGACAACTCTTCCAAGATATCTGCATAGCCAAAGAACAAGAAGTTAAAGACAACGCAAACAGACTCACTTATATACCATGACAGAAATGCATAAAACTTCAAAGTTCCAACCTTCCCCAACTGCAAGGTAAGTACTTGTGCTGTCCAAGCTTCCAGTCTTGCTGTTACTTTATATTACATAATTAAATTGACAAGATTTTCAAAGGAAAAAAAAAGCATTATTCAAAAATAGTCCTTTGAGAAGAAGCTGGCCATGTCTATCTATTTTCATCAGTAATGTGCTAAAACTAGTGATATAGGAATTACAGGGGAGCAGAAGCAATCAACAAAGCTTAGGATTCTAAGAAGACTACATGTGGAGCGGTCATTAAGCCATGTGCCCGAACACATGCTTATAAACTTAGCACTTCTGAGATAGAGGCAAGATGGAAGTCAAAGCAAGTCTTGACTACATAGCAAGCCCAGCCCAAGCTACAGGAGAGCCCGTCTCGAAGAAAACTATTGCACCTGGGAAAGTCAGGGTGATTATGTGGTGCAATCTCTTCAAGATATTTCTTCTACTCAGTGTTGTCTACAATGCCTTATACCAAAGATTCAAGGAATCATGAAGCTTAAAGTGCAAATGAGTCTTCTGAGGCAAAAGAGGAACAAGAAGGTCCTTTTTCTCATTGTTATGCCCTTACAAAATTGTTTATTCCAGCCTGGTCTATAAAGTGAGTTACAGGACAGCCACGGCTATTATATAGAGAAACCCTGTCTCGAAAAACCAAAACCAACCAATTGAACGAACAAACAAATAAATATTTATTCTTTTCTCATATAGTACCTCAAGGTTACAGCTTCCCCTCCCTCTGATGTGGGATTCCCCTTTGTATGCTGTGAATATGTTTTATTACCATTGGTTAATAAAGAAGCTACTTTTGCCTATGACAGGGCAAAATATAAGTAGGTGGGAAAACTAAACTGAATGCAGGGAGAAAGGAAATAGAGTCAGGCAAAACCATGTAGCTGACAAAAGAAAAAGACACTGGATCCTACTGGCAAGCCACAGCCTCATAGCAATACACAGATGAATAGAAATGGGTTAATATAAGATATAAGAGCTAGCTAGGAAAATGCCTGAGCAGTTGGCCAACAGTGTTGTAATTAATATAGTTTTGTGTGATTATTTGGGTCTGGGTGGCCAGGAAGCAAAAGCACAGTCTCTATTTACATACACTCCTCCAAACCCTTACCTCACCTCCTCTCTACCCCAGATTCACTCCTGGCCCTGATATCCCCCAGAAAAGAGCAGGGCTCTAAGGTATATCAACCAAATATGACACAAGTTACCATAAAACGAGGCACCAAAAAAGTTACTCTTCCAGCATCCTGGAGGCCAGAAGTATGAAATGTGACTTCAGTAAAATGTTTCGGAGGCAGTGCATCTCTGGAACTGGAGGGATGAGATGTCCTTCTTCCTTTTTCTGTTTGCTAGAACTGTAGTTCTTGGCTCAAACCCCCCCTTCCTCCATTTTCAAAACTAACAGCCTGGTACTTTCAAATGTCTCTCTGTTACCATTGCATCCAATTCTCTGTTTTCTCATCCATCTCTCCTTCCTGCTTCTCTTTTATCCACTTCTGTGATAACACTGGGAACCCAGCAAGGAAATACAAGAAAATCTCCCATCTCAAGATCCTTAATATAAGCCTATCTGCAGAGCCCCTTCCTGCTGTATATATAGGGCAAAGGAAGTTCAAGAATGGAGTTATCTTAGGGGACAACAAAGAAGCTTACCCCAGGAGACATGTTTGAAAATGACCATTGATGGTGTTCCAAGGGTGTTCAGACAGACACACTTCTTCTGTGACTGAGGTAAAAATGTTAATACCAAGAAGTAAAGAGAACTTGGTGTACTATGTGGAAAGATTCATAATTTTTGCCATTTAATTAAGTCACCTATAATATGAATATAGCCAGATCATAAGAGAAATCTTATTTGATAGATAAAATAGAGGCCCATTGTGTGCTAATTTCATTACATAGCTTAAGTTCATGTGATTTACAGCAGAGTGCAAGGGGAGAATTTGAATGCCAGGCAAACAGCAGCACTCCCTGGGAGCTGAAAGTATTAGCAAAACTTTTGTTTCTCTGTAATTTGTTCTGATTAACAAAGTGATTCATCCAAAAAAATTAGGAAAGAAGACAAATTACAGTGGGAATTATCCATCATACAAAGATAAGCAGAATTTCTCATTATGTATTTGTTGAGACACGAATACAAACATACTCACTTGGAATCAAAATAAATGCACAGACTTGCAATTAACTTTGCTTCACATCACACAATAAAGACTTCTGCATATCTTCAGTAGCATAATGTTAACAGTTAAATTAATACTGTATCAAAATTTCTTTAGTAAGGGCTCTACTGCTGAAAATTTCTGTTCTTATACATCATACCCATATATAAACCTTCTTACGATATTTATTACCTTCTTAGAATATCTGTGCTGATTATGCTGAAACAAAACCATGGGGTCACAGGACGCACATAATTAAGTCTCTTGGTGAATGTTTCTACATATTCTTGAACCATCAAACACATCATGACCTCTGTCATTTTTCCTGGTCTACTCTATGTTTAAACCAGAGGTGGGAACAGGAATCCAGTTCTGCCCTGTACCTTTTAGCTACCTGCACAGATCCCATATATACCATTACTAGTTAATATGTCTGTCTCTTCCATCAGGGTGAGTTTCTTGGGTAACTCCATTCATGTTTTTTTCTTCTCTTTATCTCTAGTATAAATTGACATCAAAATTGAAGGCCCAATAATAAATACCTTATAAGGAGAAAATTTAATTAACAAATAACATAATAAATGGAAGACTCGATAAATACAGTACTTGACTTTTTCAACCAATCAATTTGGATTTTTGTTTATCTGTATGTGGAAAGTTTTTATTCATTATTTTGTGAAGAGATCTGACTTTTCTTCACATTGTCCCATTGCCTTCGAACCTGCCTGTGGGATGGAGCATTTTCATACCAGTCCTTATTTCACTGTGTAAGAAAAGATCAGCCAAAATCATCAGGGCAGGCATAGCACAGTGGAAATAGAAGGTTCCCTCTCGTTGTCCTACAGATTTGTATCTGGCAATTGTGGTCATATTTGGAGGAAAGCAGGGAGCTTGCCTTGCATGAATAAGTCTTTATTCACCTCCCTTGATTTTAAAGGTATATTTCTGAAATATTTCTTAGAAATCAATTATTCATTAAGTAAAATGCACTCCAATTCAATAAACATACATCAATAAGTGTCCACTGTCCATATTTCACATACATTATCTTCTATAACAATTTTAATCAAAACCAAGAGAATCAGGATGTCCTCCATATTTGAAAAAAGGCATTAGAAAAACATTTGCAATTCCAGGACCCAACTCTATGCCCCAACACACAAAGAGATTTATCTCCCTATCATCTACAAGCTGTAGAAATAAACCAGGACATTATTTTTTGTTCTCAGAGATCAAAAGACAGACATGGTGCCTTCTGTGATCCTGCCTGTCAGACAGAGGCACCCTTGACTAACCTTGAGATAAGGAGAGTGCAATGCGGTTGGCCTCTTAATCTCTCCTGCTCTTTTCTGCACCACAAGCAGATTTCCTCTTAGCCTCCTGTTTTCTTCTATGTGTGTGGGGCATGCATTAGCATCAGAATCCCATAAGGAAACTTGCTATGGTCAGCAGGAGCACAATACCAGCCCATGCCGACTAAGTGGCTGTCATGGATTTCCAGTTTTGAGCAGTCAAATCTCTAGATAATTTGCAAATTTGGCTGAGTTGCTGAGCCTAGGGGTGAAAGAAGGGCAAAAGCCTGAACACCAAAATTATAAAAAGTGTTGATGAAGTTTCTGTTGACAGAGATTTCTGTCCCACCTGATCCCATTTAGTCCCAAAGAAACACGCAGAGGTCTACATTAATTATAAACTGATTGGCCTAGTACCTCAGGCCTCTTATTAATTAACCCTTGCATCTTACATTAACCCATTATTCTTGTCTGTGTTAGCCATGTGGCTTTTTGTTGGCCGAGGTTTCTGTCCTGCCCAGTCCCGCAGTCATTCAGTTATAAAGAAACACACAGAGGCCTACATTAATTATAAACTGGTTGGCCTATTAGCTCAGGCTTTTTATTAACTCTTATAACTTATATTAGCCCATAATTCTTATCTGTGTTGGCCATGTGGCTTAGTACCTTTTACAGTGAGGCAGTCACATCTTGCTTCCTCTGCGTCTTGGTGATGACTGCAGGCTACCTCTTTTCTCTTCCCAGAATTCTCCTGTTCTCATTGCCCCGCCTCTACTTTCTGCCTGGTCACCCCACTTGTATTTCCTGCCTAGCTACTAGCCAATCAGCATTTTATTAAACAAGTACAAGAAAAAAATCTTTACAGGGTAAAACCATTGCCCTACAGCAGAATAGAAAAGAATTCATGGAGGGCTAGCTCCTCTACTTTCTAGTGTCTCCATATGTATCTCAAAACACTTGCAGAACCTAAGAGATTTTTAAAGATGGTTAGAACAGATATGCTTAGACACATTTCTAACCTTTCTAAAACATATTATTCTTCCATGTAAACCTAACACTAGTAATGATTGCCTTTATATTTTGCTTACATTTTGCAAAATGGCTTGTAGGTTGTCATTGTTAACATTCTGTAACACAGGTGTTACTAACATGGTATTGATAGGATAAGAAAGAGGAGTCAGATGCATAGAGTTAACCAAATTTTGAAGGCTTTGAATCAGTTAAAGAAACACTTGGAAAGTGTATTACTCAATAGAGAATCTGATGATGTTCATTTATCTTTAGGTGTTTTCTGAGGCTTGTGTGCAACCCGATTATATGTCTTACTAGAATTATCTATAAAAAGTAGTAGTCTCTCAAAGTTCTTAGGTAACATATTCGTGTGATAATAAATTTGGCTCAGTGTTAAAGGGCTCTGTTTCTATTTCCAAATTTCTTCTTGCTCTTCCTCCTGATTCTGAAGCAATGCTACATATTTAGTGGTGATAAAATAATAAAAAAAAAATACATCTGACTTGCTCTGAACTTGGAGTATACCGCAGAGCCCAATGAGACTAATCCCTGCATAGCTACCTAACAGAATAACAGAATCATATTTCTCACTTACCAGGAACCTGGACACGTAGGAAGACAGGGAATGATATATTTCCAGCCCTGAAAGTTAACAGAGACTAAACAAGATTGCTATACACAACAAAATTATGTCTTAAAACTGATGAAGAAACATGAACATTTCAAAACAAGGATGAACCAAGGCAATAGTACAGAAAATATTTAAGAGAAATCTTGTACACAAAGGAAGAAGAAAATCTCATCCACAAGTGCACAGGAAAGAATACATATCATGAGAGGAATAAAAGCACAAACAGAAGCCAGGGAATACCATAGCATACCCAAAACAGAAATCAGCAAAACCTCAATACTAAGAGGGAAAAAAAGTATCAATAACACATCCAGCCAAAACAACAACCATCAAAAATATAAACATAAGCAGACTCCTTTCAATAACTTTTAAGGTGAAACCCTCAATATGTTATTTAAAGGAGCAGAATGGTTGTATTATAAGCAATGTCAAACTATCTTTTGCTGCCAAAAACCACACCTCATTAGCAAAGAAAGTCATAAACTTTGAGCAAAAGGTTAAAAAAAATCAACCTATTAATCAATGGAAGATAAAAGAAAACTGGAATCATTACTCTGGTATTTGATAAAGTAGACTTCAAATTAAAACTGACAAAAAGAAATAGAGATCACTTTTGCTTAGTGTATCTTCTTTTGTCATGTTTGGCTTTTGTCTATTGGAAGTCTACTGTTTTTTTAAAGAGAAACAGAAGAGGAGTGGATTTGTGGGAGAAGGGAGGTTGGAGAAAAGTTGAGAAAAGTGGAGGAAAGGGAAACTGGTTAGGATGTGCTGTATGTAAGAAGAATCTATTTTTAATTTTAAAAAGGAATATTCAATGAATTATAACAATTATAAATAGTTTTGTGGCAAGGGTTACGGTCCTTGATTTTGTGAAACAAACATTAAAAAGAAAGGCAACATAACTCTATTACAACATATAAATAGATTTTAAAGGACAGAAATTATATCATCTCAGTAGACATGAGGCATTTGGCAAAGCTCAACAATAGTATGATAAATGTCCTGATAAAACTGGGAATGAATAGAAGAAATAGACATCAAATCATAAAGGCTATAGAAGGCAAACCTATAGCAAACATTATAGTAATGGGAACATGAGCAAATATTGTTTAAAATAAATATGAAAAAATGGGTTTTACTCTTTCTATTCACATTTTAATTTTTTACATTTTATTCTTTTTAAACAAAATTTAGAAGTAGCATTGTAGTTTAATATAGTCAAATACAAAAGTTGGGTATCCTGTAATATACCCTGTTTTGTTTTGTTTTTTTTTTAAAAAAAAAAAAAAAGCAGTAATGGACTTTTCTATGCATTTACAAAGGTAAACACATCCTTTGAAATGGGCTCACAGAGACTGATATGACCATCATGGAGCTTGCATGTGTTCATACCAGGTCCTCTGTGTTTATGTTATGTCTGTTAGCTTGGTGTTTTTGTGGGACTTCCAACAGTGAGTGCAGGTGTCTCTGACTCTTTTGGATACTCTTGCGACTCTTTCCCTCCTGTTGGGTTGCTTTGTTTAGCCTCAATATGAGGAATTTCATATTGTCTTACTGTATCTTGTTTTGTCCTGTTTGATTGTCATCTTTTGGAGAACTGTTCTTTTCTGAAAAGGAGGAGGAGTAGATTTGAGAGAGAGGAGAGCTAGGAGGAGAAGAAGCAGGGGAAACTGTAGTTGGAATGTATGATATAAGAGAAGAATCTAATTTCAAAATAAGATAGATAGATAGATAGATAGATAGATAGATAGATAGATAGATGACTCCATTCTACAAATTACAAATTTCTATGGACATTTTTCCAAGTTCATTCACAAATAATGTACCTTATCTATTTTAACTATTACATGGACTTTCTTTGGTTGAATTTTCTACCAGTAATTTTTATGGGGTTATAGTATCTTATTCTTAGCTTCTGATTTTCTTTTAGAAAATAATTTCAGTGTGGCTATGACCCTTAATTTGAAACTTGTCAAGTTTCATTGTTGGTAGATACTATTATTAGTCGAGACTTGCTTTCTGGAAATAGAAAACCAACTCAAAATATCTTAAACAAAAAGGTTATCCATTGATTAACATAAATGCAATGTACAGATGATATATTACTAGCATCAGCCACAGCTGGATCCAAAGGTATAAACCTTGTCATCAGAAATAAAGTCTCTCCCTCTTTTGACTATTTCTTTCTGCATTGTTTTCATTTCTGCCTGGATCCTTCAGTACCACAGGCCCTGCTTGTTTTAGCTTTTTTCCTATAAGCTAAAATGCCTGAGTATAGGGAACTTCTCAATAACTGAGTAAAACATCTAGGGTTTTTTATCACTGGACAAACTTGAATCATTTAGCCATCCTGAACTAGCCACTAGAATCAAGATGACTTTGCTGATAGATGAGGCTGGAGTAACATGCCCAGCACAAGATTAGATAGAGTTATTCAAAGTATGGGTATTGAAAATTGAAAGAGATGTTTCCAAGAAACATCAGGAATTTGTTATAATGAGGGGGAATGGATTCTAGGCAATAGAAAACAACCAACATCTAAGATAAAATTAGAGACTGGTAGCTTAATCTTTGTCCTTAAAGTTTACTGACAACAGCTGACATTGTTTCTTTTTTGGTAATCAAATTCTAAAAATAGCCAAGAGGGATATCTTATCCTGGTCTCAAGAAAACTGTATTTTACTTAAATGAATATGTTAATTATTGTCATACTCTAGGAAACAGAAAACAATTTCTGTTCAAGTCATGTTTGCCCTAGACCCTCACACTATTGGTGATGTGAAGCAGTATAACCACCCTCCTACTTGAAGAGCAGGTCTGTAAATTTGTTGGAGTCAGTGGCAAATGAAGTTCAGTAGTAAACTTCTGGTGTTGTTTTATTGTCTTTTGTCAAGCTGAACTACTTTGAGTCCTGGTAAACAGACTCATTTCGTAGGTACCACAGAAAAGAATGTACTCTGTTTTAACCGGCCATAGCCCTGTGAAATCAGATAAATGTTTCAGGTGTTGGAAATTAGCAAGCTGATTTTCTGAAAGTGTTTGTGATCAATGAGTATGAAGTGTGGTCCTTCATGTTGTAAATTTTTAGTTCTAGTAATGTAAGGCAAGGTGTGATGTGGGAGTCCCCTCTGTAAGCTATGAATATGTTTTATTGCCATTGGTTAATAAAGAAGCTGCTTTTGATCAATGGCTTAACAGAATATAACCAGGCTGGAAAAGATATATAGAGAAAGTAGGCAGATTCAGAGAGAAACCATGTAGCCACCCTCATGAAACAGATGCACCGGAACCTTGCCAGTAAGCCACAGCCACATGGCAATAGCAGATTAATAGAAATGGGTTAATTTAAAATATAAGATTTAGCCAGAAATACATTTAAGCTATCTGTCGAACAGTATTGCAATTAAAACAGATTTCTGTGTGATTATTTCGGGAGTCTGGGCACTCAGGAAATGAACAAGCAGCCTCCGCCAACAGAGGTACAGGTTGCTTCTACTTAGCACTCCTGGTGGGTAGATTGAAACTGATTATAGTTGTCAGAAGACCAATTAGTTTGATTGCACCATACTGTCAAAAAAATAAGGCAAGTGAAGAGCTGAAACATGTAAACAGACAAGCAAGGTAACTTCAGAGGGCTAGTTAAGTTGGAAGAACAGGAAGTCAAGGGTGAAACTCTTCAAATAAGATTTTGTCCCGGGTACTACAGAGTTAATCTGTAGGAGTTCCTTTGGACACATTATTAGATGCTAAAGGGCCAGGCAAGTACAGAGCTTTTGTATTCCTTGCTCTTCTTTGGAAGTGTCAGCTAAGGAGGCTACATTCTCAGTGCAGACTGAGGGTCTAGTGAGGATTCAGCTACATCTGGGAGAAGCGGCGTCATGAACCAAGTTTGTCGTAGTTGGTTTGACTTTCTTTGGCAATGAGTTTTTACCTTCTGTAAATCAGCACATCTCTGTAAGAACCACCTTAAAGACAAGTCAAGAACACAGAAAGATTAGATGACACTGTAGAAAACTTTAAATGAGATCCAAGACAGGGGTGGAGAACACAGGCCCCAGATGATAGCTTTTCCTTTCAATTTTAGACTTTTCTATCATCTGATCACCAATTAGATTCTTGACTCCTCATTTGACTGAGTAAGTCAGGGTTAAACTTAGGTGAATGATGGGAAAGTAGTTTTGACATTTTTAACAAGCATAGTGCTCTAGGTCTTATCTAGAGCAATCAGACAAGAGAGAGAATATAATGGATACTAACAAGAAAGGAAGAAATAAATGAAAGTTTGGCCATATTCCCATGACATGATTCTCTACTTGAACAATTAAATATTCCAGCAGAAAACTCTAAGACATGGTAATTACTTTTAGCAAGTAGTAGGATATAAAAATCAATTTCAAAAAAGTAAATTTTATATCTATCAAAAATAAACTGAGAAAGAAATTAAGAGGAGGCATTCACAATAGTTTTTAAAACACCACAAAAAAAAATAAGCCTAACAAAGGAGGTAAGAGACCTCTACAATGAAGGTATTAAACTGCTGAAACCAGAACTCGAAGATGACACTAGGAGAAAATAACATCTATACTCATGCATTAGCAGAATGCATAATGTAACAATGGCTGCATCACTGAGAGCAGTCTACAAACTCAACACAATCTGGATCAAAACTCAAATGACAGTGTTCACAGAACTTGAAAAACATAGTCACATGGGGACACAAAAGACTGAGCTGCGAAAGGAACACTAAGAAGAAAAAAATGCTGATGGTATCAAAAGACTAACCTGAAATTATACCAAAGATAAAATAATACTAGCTACAAAAACAGACAAGTAGCATAAGAGAACAAAAAGAGGCCCCAGAATAGAGGACACGGTTATAAAGATGCGAAATTTTGAGAAAGGGTATCAGCAATATATTTTAGAAAAAAAAGAGCATCTTCAATAAATGGTTCTTGGAAAATGAGATATAAATATACCAAAAATGAAATTATATCTATTTTCCGAAATTCAAAATAGACCAGACTTTAATATATTTCCTGAAACATTGAAACTTCCAATTGACCTTGAGAAGATATATGAATCTCAGGAAAAAAGATAATAGAATACATTTGGTCATTGGAGGACACGAAGAAGTGCAGGAAAGGTCAGGAACAGAATGCAAGGTAAGGAGGACCATTAGACATCATATATATGAAACTTTCATACTGAAGCACACCATTTGGTATGCTAATTTGAAAAGGTAACAAAAATATTTAATAATTATGCATACCCCCAGCCAAGGTCTCCTAAAGGGAGGTGAAAACTAGATTGGAAGGTAGCTTGGTTCACCACTATACCACCAATGCAGATTAATGCAACAGAGGAGTTTGGTCCTGCCTCAACTAGATGTGCCATGCTTTGTTCCAGTCCAATGGGAGATCTGCTCCTTTCTGAATGGAGATGGAGGAGGAGTGAATGGGGATGGAGAAAGGGAATGGGAGGAGAAAACCTAGGGGAAACTGTGTTTGGTATGTAAAATAAATGAAAAAAAAAACAGTTCTTAAAAAACTACTGGATCAGAAGTTTCGAGAGCATGATCCTTATCCAAGATCAGGAAGCCTTATCTTCTACAGTGGCTTCTCACCTACCTTATATAGCAACCCAAAAAGTGATAAACATCTTGGGTAGAAAGTGTTCCCTGGTGAAATGCCATTTGAACCTTTGTTCCCACACCAAGTTTAGTGGACGCTGGAGTTTTGAATTATAATCCTTTTCAAACAGTTCCATCAATATCACCTCAAGTCATCATAGTTGCTTAGTGTTGGCTTTTGTTGATTCGTTTTCAGTGCTAAGCACTGAGCTCACTGCCTCGTGAACACGTGAATACCAGGGCAACATTCTACCACTGCCTTACGTCTCCAGGCAAAACAACTATTAAGGGCTTGAATATACTTAAACATATACACATTTAAAATATACAGTTAATTTTATTTATATAATTATAATTCTCCTCACTTGTGGATGCTCTGGAAAGTTAATACTCAGAAGCCATGGTGATAATGACAGCTGGGCTAGCTGACTTATCACTTCTATAAATACTGCCTTCTGGAAATGCTTCTCTGGGCAATGATGCCATCTTTTTTTTTTTAAGAACTCAAAGTTGAGGTTCTGTTTGAAAAAAGGTCTGCATTTTTCCATGTATTTATGGCTTTGAGTACACATAGTTAACAAGGACTAGCCTTTTCTAGCAGCTATAGCTTTAAAGAGCAAACATTAAATTTTTTTCCTTCTCCTCTTAAGTGGGTTTGGTCTGTATTTGCTATGCATGGAAAACCAAGAAGCATTTTCCTTCCTATTAATGTCCAGTGAACCATGTAAGCAAACACAGGAGAAAATTAATATGCCTGGCCTGCATAGCAACATCAATTAACATTGGGATTGCTAGAAAAGAAAAAAAAAGGAGGATTAGTAACATAGTCTAGATGTACCTGATAGAACGCTAAAAAAAAATCTCAGATTATTCCCACATGTTACTTGTACATGTTGACTTACTGGCTGTCATATAAATGTCATCATAATACCCATAAATAATTACAGCTTTAATAGATATATAATCCTATTGAATGTGCACACCACTCCAAGGAGAAATCAGGGTCCTTACTTGTTACTCCCAAGTATGAAAGAAAAAAAAAAACTTTCCCAGCATCCAACCCTAGTAAGAAATGGCAGACAGGAGCTCCAATCCAGGTTGACTTCTGGAAATCCCAGCCCTTAGCTATAATATGATGTGGATCTACAAAGAGTGTTTCCCAAACTTCCTTTCAGTACTGCAACTCAAAGGATGAGAGGCATCTCCTGTAGGGGAAGGTAAGAAATATGGAACCATCTCTGATTCTTGAAGCCTCTAAATTCAGCCCCTTAAAGTGAGACCCAGAGTTTAGGATACGTGTGTTTTCCTGCAAATATTCTCTTGATGTATGTTAATGCCAAATAAAGAAAACAGTGAGTATTACAGCCACTGAACGTGTGCGGCACTGAGATGAGTGTGAGCTGCTCTGGGAAGGTAGAAAACTAAAGGAAAAGAGAAGATAACCTGGATTAAAAGTGCCCCACTGACACAAAAAAGTAAACTGTCTAAAACCTGGGAAAAGCTCCAAGCCCTCCAAATAGGAGCTATCTACAAAAAGAGTGAAATTCTACAGCAAAACAAAATTGGAAACCTTTCTTAAATAAGGTGTGGGGACAACTGTCAGCTTTATGAAAAAGTTGCTTGGTTTTACTACCCTACCTCCCTAGCTAATTATTAGCTTCCTAAGGTGAAGAGTTGTGGTTCAGACATCTCATACTCACAAAATGCTTGCGTTTTAGGGGAGTAGCTCAGAAGGTAATCTCTTCCCTTTACTCTCACTACTTCCTTCAGTATTGGATATAGCATCTTCTCACAGAAATAGTTTCTGGGCTAGGGAGATGGCTCGGCATGTAAAGAACTTGCTGTGCAGGTGTGAGAACCAGGTTCAAATTCCTAAATTCCACGTTAATCAGGAGTGATAACAAACTCTTGCAATTCCAGTCTTTGTATGGCAAGATGAGAGTTGGAAACAGGGTACCTGAATGACATACACAGAAGCTAATAACAGAGGAGAGACCTGTCTCGAAGTGGAAAGCAAGGATCAACACCTGAGCTTGTCCACTGACTTATACTCACTTTACTGGGACACACACATCATACATGCTCACATATAAACATGATTCATTAAAAATGTAATTTATAAAAATATAAAAAATATTTAGTAAATTAAATAGATACTGTCATTACAGCTTTACTAGTTATGTAGAATAAGATAAGACACCATTAAGTCAGTTGAGAGTGACCCATATTCAGACATACCTTCAGTTTCTATGGGTCAGTCTATGAAATGCCCAGATAGTTCTTAAGAAGAATCTCCAGCAATGGCTCGGGCTGTTCCCTGCGGGTCTCCTTAGCAGCACTGAGGAATCTTTGCTATGGCTCTTATTGGGTGTCTCTTGGGCGAGCTTACTTACTACCTAATGCTGCACAGATTTTAAGAATAAATTTAGCTCTTCTTCAACACTAGCAAAGAGGGAAAAGATACCAACCATTACCAATCTTTCACTGTGTATAATTAACCTCTTGCCCCAAATATTTGGGAAAACACATCCCCATTCATAATAAATGCTATGCCTAATACTGAGAACTCACAATCACTCTGGCCTTAACAAAAGGATCAGTCAAGAGAGCAAGTAATTTCCAGAGTTCCAAATATTCATAACTTCTGAAATAAATATGTTAGTAATGAATTAATATTACTTAATTATATTAAATATATTACTTAATTATATTAAATATATTTAATTCAGTATCAATTTACCCACTTTCCAAAAGTACAATCATCAAGCATATGTCCTGGAAGCTGTTGTTTCTCTTCAATTAGCACAGAACATGTTGGTTGATGACTTGCATTCCTTGGTAGCCCCTTTGAATACCAAAGTGAATGAGAACCCAGCTTCAGACTGCAAAGCTATAAATCTCAATTTCACATGACCTTGAATAAAGAAAGCACTTACTCCTCTCAGTCTGGCCCATTTTGAAAAATGTGTGTGAAAGTGGCTGCTGCAGAGGATCAACTGGAACATGAGGTGACTCATCAGCAGGTGCCTAATGCAAGGTTGGGTCTATAATAACAGTTAGCAAACATTAGACATTATAGTGACCTGATCCACTCACTGCTTAGGTTTTAGTGATCAGATCCCTCTTCAACAACAGAAAGACCCTTTCTGAATTCTATCTTAAATGTCATACTGTAGCTGTTTGCCTTTGATTCAAGACATGAGAGGTTACCCTTGGAGACACTGCCCTGCAATTTCTCACTAAGTATATTTAATGGACAATTTTTTTCTGTTAGCAGAACTTCATTCACCTCTATTCTGAAGTTGACCCTCTCTCAATCCCTGGATTTTTTCTGTGTTCACTGCAGCTTGAAGGCAATCCCATCAACAGGTTTTCGTCGTGCTCTATCAGGTATGATTTATTATATATCGGCAGGGTCTGAGTTAAAATGGTCAAAATGGGGTTAGCTATGAACAAAAGCAAAATGGGATAGAGAACAACACCGCACTGATTTGTCCTTGAGGGTGCTAAGTGTGTTCACATTTTCCTGTTTGTGTGTGGGGAAAGTCATTGTGTAGAGATCAGTGTTTCAATGTAACTAAGTAGTGCTGCATATAATTTAATATTAGGTATTACTTACATCATCCCTATATCTTCCTCCTACTGACATTAAAATATCTGTAAGCATTAATGTGGTACAGGTGGAAGCAAACCATTTTCTTTGTGTCTCTGCCTATATTCGGGTTAAAATGATAACAAGAATCTCAAATGTGTTTTGTTTGTAAGGCAAATGATTAGCAATAAAGATGAATAATAACTTTTTATTAAAAATTAAAGTAAATAACAGATGGCTAAACCCTTGGATACCCCAGTAGAATAAACCCCTCTGGTATTCTAGCGTCAGCACTTTAGGAAACATGTATGCTCCTTACTTTGTGATGAGTAACAGCATGTAGCATTGTTAAGCTTGATTAAGCAAATTTAATTAGTGCTAGTCAATGTGTTTTTGTAAGTGGATAAAATATTCTAGTTTAGGCATGACTGTTAATCTTTAATTTATGAAATACATGTTAAAATATAACCATAAAATATTAAAATTACAATAAGTCACATTTAAAGGACCAAGGACCTGTTTTTAGTGGAGTCTCCTCTATTGTTTTTAACCCTGAAATTCAAAGTAAATGACTTTCAAGGCTCCTCTTTCTTTTATTTCACTATCATGTACCAGGTGGTAGCAGTAAGAAGGTGACAAGAGTTGTACTTCCCTGCAAAGGCCACTGAACTCCTAAGCCGGTCTGTGGTCCCCATTAATTTGCAGCCAGACTTTATGATGTTCTTCAAACCTCAGTTCTTTGTTCATGGATTTATTTAGGGTCTATGAGATTTAATTCATCAGGAGAATAAAGATCTCACCTTGAAAAATAAAATTATGTTGGGGGGAATATATAAAATAATAAAGTCAATTTTACAAATTATGAAATACATTCTAAGGATGAAGGAATTCCTATCCTAAGATGAACTTGTGACTTTCCAGATCTATATCAAAGATGTTTATCAGTCTCCATCCCGCTAGGATTCTCAACTTAAATACAACAGAAATCTTTAACTTTAGCTAAGCAGTGTCAAGCAGACAGAGGGAAACTCAGTAGAACTTTTTTGGTTGTAACAAAGATTACAAAACAAAAGAAAATCTCAGAGGGGAAAAAAAGGTCCAGTTTGCTTTTTGTCTCCACAGTCTCTCATCCTCAAGACCTACAGTGTCTACGAGACAGTGGTGTGGCACCAAGTATGACGAACCCTTCCCTGACCTGGGTGGATTTATCAGTCCACATGGGCCACAGTAGGCTACAGTCTGCTGTGTTTTATCTTTTCTTATTTGTTCCTGCCCCCACGTGGCCTGGGATACAACTGAAAAAATACGACATTTTAAGACGATAGAAAAGAACATTTTAGAAACTTGATAGAACTGAATAAATAATGAAAAGGTAGATGTGTGTACAAGTGAGTTTCTGGACTCCTGCCTGTCCCAACTAGGATAAGTGACCTTGGTCTTTATTAGAATATCAAATCTCTGACAAGAAAGCTCAGGTGGGTAGAGTTGGTACAACAAACTCTAATAGTGTGTCACACAGGTTAAAAGTCAAGAAGTTTGAATTCAGGCTATGCAAAGAATTTTTAGCATATGGTATATCTTAAGCAGCATTGGGCATCCTGTATTTTATTGGCCATCCCTTACTGAAAACAAACAAAACAGAAAACAAAACGCTGATAATTGACCTGACTTTGTAACCACAGGTTACTGAAACAGAACTAGTAACCTGTGAGCTGAACCAAGTCAGGAGTCCTTGTTAGGAAAACACCAAAACAGATAAAACATTTTGACAGTATTTAAGTAAAACATAGGTTTGTGTATGATACTGTGAAAAATGCAGTTGATAGAGTATGCAAAGTTAACAGGGTAAAGATGATCAAGACCTGCCAATGATAAGGTAGATATTATTTGCAAGGAATTTTAAAAAAACTGTTATAAAATGCTTGGAAAGAGACTTGCAAACATCTTGAAATAAGATGGAAAGTATTCTTAAGAAGAAACAAGCAAGGCAATGGTGGTACACGTCTTTAATTCCAGTACATGGAAGGTAGACATAGGTGGATCTCTTTGAGATCAAGACCAGCCTGTTCTTAAATTGTTAATTCTAGGACAGCCAGGACTGTTATACAGAGAAACCTTGCCTTGAAGAAAAAGAAGAAAAAAAGAAGAAGAGGAAGAGGAGGAAGAGGAAGAGGAGGAGGAGGAAGAAAAGGAGGAAGAGGAGAAAGGAATAATAATAAGAAAATAAGATATCAAGAAGGATCAAATGAAAACTTTACGCTGAAAAACATAAGAAATGAAATGTGTCTAAAGCACCAGGAATAAAGAAAGGCAGCCAATTAAGAGATGTAAGGCAGATGTCTTGACCTTTCTAGACTCTACTTGGCAACTGAAACAATAATAGAACTAGATGACACTAAAGTTTATTAACATATTTTCTATTACAGTTAAAAAAGCAAAATTCAATTTTACTTAAATAAAGAGGTAAATATATATTCCATATTTGCTAGAAAATTTACTAAAAATAATAGCAAGAATATAGTCAAACTCACACTAGACAAGTTAGACACAGAATATTAAAAGTTACTCTTGCAGTGTTAGCAGTGAAATATTGTATTTTACAATGTTACCTCAGTTAACATAGTGGTTGTGGTTCTTATTATGTTAATATAGTTTGACATTATTAAATTTATATGTTGCTATCATTTTAATATGATGTTAATATTTTGGCTTTTAAACATCATATGATACTGAAAGACACAAAGAGAAGAAAAACATTTTGTTATTTATCTGTTGCATTTACCTATGGAAGATGGCAAATCTTATAGCTTGTGCCAAATCCTAAGAAATGAATAACAGTTCCTCTCTGCAAGGTTGCAAAGTCAGGGAAACATCATCAAAGCTTTAAGTATGTTTTTGGTAAAGCCTTAGGTATTTTTGATAACACCTCAGGTATTTTTGGCAACACCTTGGGTATTTTTGAAGGAAGTACAAAGGTGGTAAGATGGAAGCAATATAAAGTACAATGAGATGTAGACAACAGCTAGATCATGAAGAATTTGTGTGATATTCCTATTTATTTCTTCTGATAAGTTTATAAAACAACAATCTGAGAGTTCCATGAAGTTTATAATTCTCAAACTCGCTCAGGGTTACAATCCAGTCACTTAGCAAAGAACCAGGCGTATCATAAACTTATATCAAATATTGACAAATGAGTAAGTGAAATGAGTGCTTTGAACGAAGATAGCTTTCCTGTCCCGTTTATAGTCACTGCTCTCTGTGGACACACACATTTCTTTTCCTCACATCCCTTCCGCCGTGCAATCTTTTGGACCCTGTGCCTCTGAACATCTCTGTTCTCTAGGGTTAGGTGTGTTCTGATGGAACAAGGCATGTTCTTGGGAATCAGTATGCAGCTGGCATATTTAGCTTCCCTGTTGGGATTTGATAACCATTGTTGAGGTAGGCTTGATAATATTCTATATTTTCATTTTCATACAAAGTGGCAAAGCTCAAATGCCTGCCATCCTCATCTATACTTCCCCATCTTCATAAATGTACAACAAACTCCTCCCTCACACTAAAGTAAAGTGGTATACTAAAATTATCTGGATATCAGAAAAAAGTAAATAAATAAAAGCAAAATAGTCAAGAAGTAAAGAAGTAATGTGATTAAGATTTTTTTAAATTAGCAGGATGGTAGACCTATGTACATCTATATCAATAATAAAATTGTCCTCTGTATAAGTTGTCTTGGTAGAAACAAATATTGGCAAAGAACACTATCAATACTTCTTAAGTTTAACTGAAGATATACCTGAAAAGACAGCATTCAAGAATAACTTAAGTATTCTGCCCAGTTGTCTATGGGTGAAAAGGGTCTTTCTAGAAGTCTGGGACAAGATCACCTAGACCACACAAGTACTTCATGTTCGGGAAAAATGCAATGCACTTCACACACACACACACACACACACACCCATTATATCTAAGTTTTGTCTTATGATTCTAAAGCAGTATTGTTATGATTGAAATTTCTTTAAGTCATACTCTTCCAATATGTTAAAAAGTCATTGACACTGGCCAAACTTTGGTACCTTGACCCACACTTGAGTAAAGTACTTAATAGGTGTCATCCATAGACAGATTGATAGATGACAGATAGACATGAAGCTAGATCATAATAAATAACAGAAATGCTCTTTACATATAGATGAAAACCCTGCATAGCAAATGTTGAATATTTGTTCACAGTTGGAGAAGCAGCTGCTTTGAAGAAAAGGAAAATAACTGGCTCAAGGTAAAACAAAATCAAATTTTTAATTCAGTAAGTGTTTTAATTAAGTCCATCTTCTGTTCCTATCCACTGCTTTTACATTTAGTAGATCCTGGCATCCTCAGGACTTTGTACACAAGTATGAAAAAGTTTAGACTTCAACAGCCTAGCAATGGACAAAAAATCAGGAGGTAAATAAAAGTGTTTTTTGAGTTGTTACTGGATGCTCATTTAGTACTGCCAACTCCCATCGGGGAGGGAGAAAATGTCCAGCTGATGATTGAAGAGGTAAACAAGAGAGGCAAATATCAGCACTTGGTGGACAATCAATCAGCCTCTGAGTCCATGTCAATAAGAACACGTCCATTTTCTCTGGCAATTATGTAATTGAAATAGTTCGCTTTCCTGGGAGGGGGAAGACAGTATCACTGACAAGAGCGTAATATTTGACATTCTAATGAGTGTTAGTAGTTAAAAGGCAAGACCCAATTTAAATAATACTTTATTCAAAGCAAAATCAAATTAGAAGCAGAGTGCCTGGGAATAGGCTTTTGCAGAACTTTAAATTACCTAAATGCGTTTAACCTTTCAATGAGAATTTTGCATCCCAGTATTTTATGGCACAGCAAAATGGTTTTAATTCAGTCAGACTAAGGGGTCATTTTCTTCTATGTGATGACCCAGTAATAAAAACATTCTTTATTCAGTTTATTTTTCAGAAAGATAATTTGTAAATATATGTCCATTTAAATGGGAAAGTGTGACCTGGGCTCCTACTCATTAATAAGCATCAGAAGATGATGCCTTTCATGTTGCTGCACTTTTTTGAAATGACCAGGGAGGGGATTAAGCCAAACCAGAACCATGTTTAGAGCAATAGAACGGTTTTATCAAAATCCCAGCCACTCCCTCCTTGCATGGCAGCTGTTTTGTAGCATTCCATGCATTTGAGATTTAGATACTTTAAAGAGTAGCTCAGCTGCAATGGGCAGAGTAAATTCACTCAGGAATCATTAGCATGCAAATCAACATGGCCTCCAATCAAAAGATCTGACTGTCTGACTCTTGGTGTCCTGTGGGAAGTCAATCTACATTCCGTTACATTCTTAGGAAGAAGAGAGGGAGAAAGGCAGTCATATTTGATGAAGCCTTTGCCATGAGTGAGCACAGTAATGTATTTCAGTTCAACTTTACAACTGAAACCATCTTGGCAGAAGAGAGGCAATCTAATGAGAGACAATTTTACCTCTCACTTCAGTTATCAGATTCTTGCAACAGTAAACTCAAAGAATTAAAATCTCCCCAGGAATCTCATGCTGAGGGAAGAGAAAGAACTAAAACCTTAGTGCCAGTCAGAGGAGGAACTTGCTTTCAGGAAGAGCGTTCATATTATTCTGATAGCTTGTTTGTCGACTGCCTTGCAAGACAGACTGAAGCTAAGGCTATGATATGTTAATGATGGGCAGGACCACATTAGAAGCAATACTGCTTAATCACACACTTCTTTTGTCTTCTATTTAAATCAAAGTCGCAACTTGGTACCCCCAAAATAGACTTGGGGGTCACTGAACCTCATCTGTTCCTCTTCCCAGTGAGACCATATTGCATAAATCTTTCTTTGCTTTTTATTGTTGCCTGTCTCTTTAATTGTTATACGGGAGATGCCTGGCCAAGCCTACTTTGTTGGAACAGACCAGACTTTGATTCTAAACTTTCTAATAACACAACTAAGGCCATTTTTATAGATGAGGGAGCAGACACAGAATCATTTAGACAATGTAGCAAGAGGTTTTTGCTCCATGTTTATAAAAAGAAAACTACATTCCTCTAATTCTATTAGACTATCTTTGCATCTGCCTAGGAGACTCATGTACCTACTAACAAACACTATTTGTTCCACTCAAAAGAGCAAAATATTGTGCTAGTTTTGCAGAATTAGCATTATGTTCTATGTCCTATTTGTCACTGTGAAAAATTGGTAACTTTACATATATTAATTACTTTATAGATGAATTATGAGTTATATTGCAATCTATCTCAATGTGAATATAGACATTTCTTAATGGAGTAACCTTAATGTAATGGTTGCAATATTTTGGTGCTGCCTTCTGCCTACCTGCAGTGAATTTAACATTTAAATTTTTTCAGATCCATATCCTACAACCAGTCATGGTGGTACACATAATCTTAGTACTTGGGATCAGAAGCAGAAGGACTACTGTGGAACAATGGCCTTCTACCCTGTAAAGATTTGTCACAATTTGTATTGGTTTAATAAAATGCTGACTGGCCAGTAATCAGGCAGGAATTATAGGCAGGGTGTCCAGAACAGGAGAATTCTGGGATGAGGAAAGGCTTGGTCTGCAGTCTTACTCAGATGCAGAGGAAGCAAGATGAGACTGCTTCACTAATTAAAGGTACCAAGCTGCATGGCTAGCACAGACAAGAAGAGTTAGCTAAAAATATGCCTAAGCTATTGACCAAACAGTGTTGAAATTAATAAAGTTTCTGTGTTACTATTTGGGTCTGGGCAGCTGGGAAGTGAATAACAGTCTCAACTTACAGAGGATGAAGAGTTTAAAAGCCCTCATCAGATGCATAGCATATTGACACCAGTCAGGGTTACATGAAACCCTGACTCAAGATAAAACAAACAAATAAACAAACAAAACACCCTCTATACCATAATGCATAATATGTATGTAAAATATCCATGTGGATATAAGATTCATTTGTTATATAGAAAATTTGAAATGAAGGAAATATCCAACAAAAATAAGTAAAACATCAAAGAGTTTAGCCATATCTTGGAATACCATATAGTCATTAAGAATACTCCATTGTTTTCATTGATACATAGAATGCTGATGGTGGAAAGTATGATCATATATTTATAAACTTATATACATATCTTTATACATACATAAAATAATATGAAAGTCTTTGTTTGGAAATTACAGTGATTTTCCCCCAGGGAGCAAAGCCATTGAAATAATTCCAAATATGAGGAGCTCTACCAGAAGAACAGGAGCTAAGTGACTTCTCAATCATGCTGACCTGAAGCTGTCAGTGAAGAAGAAAATGGGAACTTCATCCCAGAGACCACAAATAATTGCATTCACATAACTGTCTGAGTACATTTCAAAGAGAACTCTGAGCCTGAGATAAGAATGTAGAGTGACGGACACCTGACTCCCACCTTAGACAGCCCTGTGTACTGGCTCCTATCTCATACATACTTACCATCGGTAAGCATCTGCTGATCCTTACTATTAGGTTGGAATGATTTCTTAAACAGAACAAGGAACTAATACAACCCATCAGCATACAACTACATAGAATTGCTTACATAGTCTCAATTGTTTAGAACACTATGCTACACAAGGATGAAAAATTCCAAAATTAAAAACTATTATTTTCCTTACCATATTGAGTTATTTTATTTTTAAAATATATTTCTGAGTTAATATTAAGCTGCATATGTTTGCAATTATCAACATTCTCATTTTTAAAATCATTTGTGAATATCTACAAAAGGGAACACACAGGGCCAAACTTGTAAATTCTATTGAAATAAAATTAAAAGTTTTACATTTTCAGAAACATTAATTTTAGAGGTTGGAGGAATAGCTAAGTTGAAAAGGTATCTGCCATGCAAGCATAAGGAACTGAGTTCAGATCCAAGCAGGTACATAAAAATTGGACCCAGTTGTATGCATCTGTAACTCTGGCATTGGAGAAGGTATGGACACAAAGAGGACTGTAGTTAACTAGTGAGCTCCAGGTTAAGCATCAGACCATGTCTCCAAAACAAAAGTGGACAGCAATAAAAAGAAGATGGTTAACTTTGACCTCTGTCCTACACACATACCTGTACTCAGGTGTACACATGGATGTATGAATGCATGCATGCTAAAAAAGAAACAATTGGAAAATAAATAAATGTTAATGTAATTAGAAACTTTATCTTACTACATAGAATTAAATTGTTAACTTCAATCTAAAAATATTTCCCATCATTGGATTTTGATCTTTTTTTTCTTGTCTACTATGTGATCTTACATTACTGATGATCTGGGAATTGTCTCCTCCCCTTTTATGGCTCTGTTAAAGGCACTCCTCCCTCAGTCTCTGGTGTAGGAGGTTCTTCTTTCTATGTGTTGCTTTCATTGGTTGAATAAAGAAAACTGCCTTGGCCTTTTGATAGGGCAGCCCTTAGATGGGTGTGGGAGACAGAACAGAACTCTGGGAGGAAGAAAGCAGTGTGGCAGACACCATGACTCTCCTCTCCAAGACGGATGCTAGCTAGACTCATGCTGTAAAGCCACAGTAAAGTGGCAATACACAAAAATGGAGATGGGTTAAACTAATATGTGAGAGTTAGCCAATAAGGGGCTGGAGATACTGGGCCAGGCAGTGTTTAAATGAATACAATTTCCATGTGGTTATTTCGGGGGTTAAGCTAGCCAGGCGGTGCGAAGTGGCCTGCTGCTCCTTTTACTACAAGTCTCCCCTTAGGCAGAAATTTTAGGTACTCTGCTGAGACATTTATACTCCTTCTTCACGTTCTGCCAGGAAAACTGATATCCTTCTCCTCACAATTCAGAAGACACTCATTGGCTTCCTCTGATAGAACATCCCCTTCTCTTTCAGAGGTACATGAGCACAAGGCACCACTGTCACCAGACTGAGCCATGCAGTGTGAGAGACAGGGATCATCCTCATCTAAGATGTAGCATAGAGTCATGATGGAGTTCACCATCAAAATGGGGATAGCTGACTTTTAAAAACACTCATCTTGTCAATACATGAAACAAGATACCAACCACAATATACATCATTTTAATTTAGTAAAGTCAAAAGCAAAACAAAGGTTGAATGATAAACAGGGAAAAATCCAAGGTTCATAAATAAAAATGACTTTGCTCAGAGATTGAACAGATCATAACAATGATCAAATAAAATTAAAATCACAATGAAAACAGTTCAGAGGAGGCAGAAGGCTATATTTAAGAAGTAGGAGTGAAATACAATGTACATTATGTTCATTATGACTCTAGAATTTCTGCTGTAGCATTTTGCACTATTCATATCTTTTTATTGCTGCTTATGACAATATTTGCCTCTCTCATGAATTCATTTTCAGACAGCCTTGGCCTGTAGTTTCATTTAAAAGATATTCTAATGTGAAATTATCAGAATTAGGCAGACGACCAACCTGACTGAAAACGAGGAAGTTTGATACATATGAAATTCGAACTACTTCAAATATGCCTGTATTCTCCGCCAGCCCAGGGGAAATGGAAATCAGTCTCTGTAACTAACGCTTTGCTATCTCTAGCTCACATGCAATTATTTTGTACTTTTAGGAAATAATATTGATGTACATGTATAAACTATCAATAGCATAAAGGGGTGATTGAGGTTCTCCATCCATTCAGCTATTTATGAAGTACAGTGTATACAAGGTTAGTGTCACTAGCCTGTAAAGACACAAATATGTTAAAGAAGAAAATAGAAAGGTGACTGAAAGTTCTGTACCAGCCTTTGCTTAGGGCACTTGTATTTTTATGATACCTAGAAAGTTCCTGTATATTTATTATGTGCTGTTATAATTCTGAATGTTTATATAGATTGTCATGTAGTCTTTAAAACAGACACATTTGGTATCATTATATTACCCCTTTAAATCAGATCAGGAACTCTTAGCAAATATTAACAACTTGCTAGTTATCTCAGAGCTAGGAGTTTCAAAAGTGAAACTTGAACTAGATTATTCAAGGGCTACATAACACCTACACTCTATACTCTAACTCTATCATCATTTTATGTTGCAGGAATTTCTGATTCAGTTGCAATTAAGAAGACTTGGGAGTTGCCTTGGAGATCTCTTGGAGAGATGGCTCAGTAGTTAAGAGCACAAAAGGATTGCTCTTCCAGAAGACCCAAGTTCAATTCCTAGCACCCACATCAGGCAGCTCACAACCACTTGTGACCCCAGTGGGAAAATCTAACATCTCTAGTCTCTGCGGGCACCTGAATTCACACACATAAACCCCACAAACACACACACATACACATAATTAAAAATAATAAAGAAGAAATTAAGGTTCTTTTGGACACAAGGTGGTGTCTCAACTACTAAGAGTAATTGTTGCAGAATCCTGAGGGCTTGAGATCAAAACTCATGTAAAAATCTGGGTGTGGTCACATGCTCTTGTAACCCTGGGTGGAGACAGGAGGACTGATTGGGACTCCTGGCTACTAGCCAGGTTCAGTGACCTATCTAGAATAAATAAGGTAGACAATGGTAAAGCAGGACCCCAAAGTCATAATCTGGTATGGGTACCCAGGTTCAAGGGCTTTGTACCTACACACACACACATACACACACACACACACACACACACACACACACACACGTCTTTAAAAAGATAAATAAGTTTATACATACACTAAGGGTTTCCAAGGGATCATTGAATAAACAACAGGATCAGCATCCAAAGTCAGATCTCTCTGTTCCACATCTTTTCTTCAGTCCTATGCACCACCTGAAATGATAAGTGAGAAAACATTAATAAACACACATACTGCCTTTAAAAAGATAAATAAGTGTATTTTATTATCATAATTATTATCACAATTACCATTATTTGGCAATTTTTTACTCAGGGAGATAAGAAATATATTAACACTATTAATAATACACTGAGTCCTGGACTAAGCTCTTTATTATTATTATTTTTAGATTATCTTTTGCCAACACCCTCAGGTTGTTTTAAAACTCACAGGAAATTCATCTTCCTCGAGGTGGAAAAAGGAGACTTCAAGAGTCAAAGATGTCTGAGATCATGCTGCCAATATGTGCAGAACCTTCCAGCAAAGCTGGGTTTTGTGACTTCAAAGCCCACGGGGAAGTAGTGGGTGTTATGGAATAGTCTTTTTGTGCACTGGGAAGATGTGTTGCTCTCATTGATTTAATGAGGAGTTAGTGGTCAATAGCTAGGCAGAAAGAGGTTAGATGGGATTTGCAGACAGGGAAAAAGAGAATGCAAGATGAAGAAGGATGGAGTGACCGGGAGACATGAAGGAAAGGAAAATGGACTTGTTGTGCTGAAAAAAGATACCCAGCAACATGGAAGTGCATAGATAAGAAATATGGGTTAATTTCATTTGTAAGAGCTAGTTAGTAACAAGCCTAAGCCTAATGGCCAAGTATTTATAATTAATAAAAAGTCTCTGTTTGGTTATTTGGGACTTGGATAGCGGGACAGAATATCCCACTTACAAGTATGTGGTCAGTGTCAAAGCAAGGCTGATTGCAAAGTTCAGATAATGCAGAATACCTAAGTAGGTAAGATTGGCATATCCTGATGGATTGACTTCACGCTTCCTGGGAAAGCAAAATTTCAATAGCTAAGAGATGTATTTGGAAGACATACATTTAGAAGACAAAACAAGCTTATATGGAAGAGTCGAGCAAACCTCGGTTCTAAGAGCATATTGCAGGCAACAGAGAAGAAAGTTGCAGAGCCAAAAGCTCAAATATGAGAAAACTTGAGCCTGCTTCTTTAGTTGTGCTGTTCATGATTGCCAAGTCCAGTGATACAGAGAGCTGACTAAATATGACTATTGGAGGGCATGTGTCATGTTCCAAGTACTGTTCTGCCCACTTACTGCTATATTTCAGATTAGAAACACCTCCCTATGGTACACATGTTTTAGTATTTGTCCCTGTGCTGGTTGGTTTGTAACAATCAAGAAAATCTAGAATCACCTAGAAAGAGAGTTTTAATGGGGAATTATCTAGGTCAGGTTGCCCCATAGTATTATCTGTAGGGGATTATCTTGACTATTCATCAAATTGGTACACTGTGGGCAAAACCATTTCTTAGGCAGAAGATCTTTCTTTATGATAGCATAGAAAACTAGCTGAAAACAAACAAGGATATATATATATATATATATATATATATATATATATATATATATATTCTCCCTTTGCTTTTAACTGTGGTTGTCGTATGACTAACTACTTGAGTTCTTGTGTGGACTTCCAGAAAATGATCGACTATAAACTGCAACTGTAAGCCAAGGAAACCCTTTCATGGCTTATGCTAAATTTTTCTCAGGATATTTCTCAAATATTTCATTTGTAAGAGCTAGTTAGTAACAAGCCTAAGCCTAATGGCCAAGTATTTATAATTAATAAAAAGTCTCTGATTATTTGGGACTTGGATAGCGGGACAGAATATCCCACTTACAAGTATGTGGTCAGTGTCAAAGCAAGGCTGATTGCAAAGTTCAGATAATGCAGAATACCTAAGGAACGGGAATGAAACTACATGTTGTACTCAATGTCCAGAACCCCAGTGACCAACCACCAAGAGACCAGATCCAATGCAAAATCAGAGTCTTTATAATTACTAGCTCTAACTCAGGTCCCTTGTCCCTCTGACTCAGCAGTGGAGCAGAAGAGACCTCAAGCCACAGAGGGGCAGGGAATTTATTAGGAGTAGAGCAAGGGGGTTATGAGGGTCTCCAAGTTGCATAGTAAAAGCCTCAGAACTGGTGACCTAGGAACGGGTGGGGGGGAGAAGGTTACCAGTCCTAAGTTGACTGGTTAACTACATAGGCAGGAAAATTGCTACATATGGTGGCGGTTGCTGTGGTTATTGAATTTCATGCTTATCAGTAAAGCAAGTCCAGGGACCGCTAGCCTAGTCTCTGATTGGTTCTTTACCAGGTGGGGGTTATCTTGTGGCCTTTCAGTGACCAGGGCAAGGTCAGGATAGATCTTGCGCACAGTACATTCTGCTTAATCAGGGCCCTACATCCAGCAAGGCATTTTCTACAGCCTGTCATGGCTGCAGAATGTCAAAGTGAGGGCCTGGGTGAGAGTCTGGCACCTTCATATGCTGTTTTGCCATAAACCTAAAGCAAAATGGGAGGTAGTCACAGATGAGAACCTCCAAAACTATGAGCCAATTTAGGCCTTTTCTTTTTAATACTTTTAAAAATTAACAAACTTCAAATAAATAAAAATACCACAAACCAAAAATAACTATACTCAAAATATGTACAATCCATGTTGTTAGAACAAGCATTTGAAACAAAAGCTGTGGAGTTTTACATTAAATTTTACACTTTATTTTTTACTTAAATTTTTATTTATTGTATATAGCAGCCACAGTTCCCTCTCCCTTCCCTCCTCCCAATGCTCCCTCCGGCCATTTCCCTCCCACATCCCACTCTAATCCACTCTTCAGAAAGGGAAAGGCCTCCCATGGAAAGTCAATAAAGCCTGGCACATCAAGTTGAGGCTTAGTCAAGTCCCTGCCCCCTGCACCAAGGCTGAGAAAGGCATCCCACCATAGGGAATGGACTCCAGAAAGTCAGCTCATGCACCAGAGATAGATCCCAGCTCCACAGCCAGGGGTCCCTCAAACAGACCAAGCCACACAACTGTCACCTATATGCAGAGATCCTAGTTCAGTCCCATGCAGTCTCCCCAGCTGTCAGTCCAGAGTCCATGAACTCTCCAGTCAGCTGTCTCTGTGGGTTTAACCATTATGATCTTGACCCCTGTTGTTCCTATAATCCCTCCTCCCTCTCTTCAACTGGACTACAGAAGTTTGGACCATTGCTTGACTCTGGATCTTTGCACCTGCTTCCATCAGTTACTACATGAAGGTTTTATGACGACACTTTGAGTAGTCACTGAACTAATTAGAGAAGACTCCTTCAGGCACCCTCTCCATTATTGCTAGGAGCCTTTGCTGGGGTCATCCTGTGGATTCCTCAGAATATCCCTAGCACCAGGTTTTTTCCTAAAATCATATGGCTCCCTCTATCAAGAATCTCTTTCAACTCCCTCTCTGTCCATCCCCCAACTTAACCATCCCATTCCCTCCTGTTCTCATCCTCCATCTCTTCCCCTTTATCCAACGAACCCCCACCCCTGCCTGCAGTTTACCCAGAAGATCTTATCTATTCCCCCTTCCCAGGGATCCATACATCCCTTTTAGGGTGTTCTTGGTTACCCAGCTTCTCTGGGGCTGTGGATTACAGCCTGATTATCCTTTGCTTTACATCTAATTTCTACTTATGAGTGAGTACATACCATATTTGTCTTTCTGGGTCTCTGTTACCTCACACAGGATGATGTTTTTTCGAGTCTAGTTTCATCCACTTGCCTACAAATTTCATGATGTCATTGTTTTTTACTTCTAAGTAATACTCCATTGGGTAAATGTACCACATTTTCTTTATCCAGGTGAGGAGCATCAAGGTTGTTTACAGGTTCTGGCTATTACCAATAATGCTACTGCAAACATAGTTGAGAAAGTGTCCTTGTGGTTTGATTGAGCATCCTTTGGGTATATGCCCAAGAGTGATATTACTGGGTCTTGAGGTGGATTGATTCCCAATTTTCAGAGAAAATGCCATACTGATTTCCAAAGTGGCTGTAAAAGTTTGCATTCCTACCAGCAGTGGAGTTGTGTTCACCTTACTCCACATGCTCTCCAATAGAAGTTGTAGTCAATATTTTTGATCTTAGTCATTCGGACACATGCAAGATTGTTGTCCTGCACAGTTTCCACAGTCGTTAAGTCCCAAAGAAATCACATAGAGGTCTACATTAGTTATAAGCTGATTGGCCCATTAGCTTGCTATACAACACAACAGTTGTATGCTGATTTTGATCCTTTTGAAAGATATGTTTAATCTGCAGTTCTGGTTACTTAGGATATGAATTTACTGGGAGAGAGGGTCTTTACAATTGAAATCGAGGTAAATAAATTGGGCGCTAATTCAAAGTGGCCAGTTTTTAGAAGAAGAGAGTAGGCCCAGGAAAAGACATGTCAGGAAGGAACTCTAGGCAACAATGGCGAGACAAGACTGACAACTTTCCTGGAAATTGTGAAACTCCCATGACTGGGTCACCACCAAAAGTTGGAAGAAGCAAGGGGTGATTATTCTATAGAGCCTTTGGAAGAAGGCCAAAGACCTCTACTGATAGGGTAACTCAAGACTCCAACTTCTGGAACAAGAATATTATCCTCAGCTGGGCGGTGGTGGCGCACACCTTTAATCCCAGCACTCGGGAGGCAGAGGCAAGTGGATCTCTGTGAGTTCGAGGCCAGCCTGGTCTACAAGAGCTAGTTCGAGGACAGGCTCCAAAGCCACAGAGAAACCCTGTCTCGAAAAATCAAAAAAAAAAAGAATATTATCCTCATGGTATGGCTTTCCAAAACATGGCCCAACTTCTAACCTCTACAACACAACTGGTCTTCTAGATCCATTCTTTCAATATTCTTCCAATATGATTGTATAATGGTTACTTTTAATTGTCACTTTGACAGGATTTAGCATTACCATGGAAACAAACTCCTTGGGCATTTTGTAAGATATTTTCTAAATTAGGTTAATTGAGGTGGGAAGACAGACCCCAGCTATAGGCAGTAGCATCCCATGGCTTGGTCCCCAACTAAATAAGGAGAGAGGGAGCTGAAGAGTACCACACCTCATTCTGCTCATCATCAGTCATCATGTCTGTAGATACAACATGACCAGTTAGTTGCCTTAAGCTCCTGACTCCAGCACTCCTCCACCATCATAGAATATGCACCTTGCACTGTGAACTAGAAGGAACTCATCCTTATTTAATTGGTTTTGTCCTCACGGCAGTAAGCAAAGTAAGTTATACAGAATTATCTTGCATCTGAAACTTTACATTTATTTTTGGTAGTTTCTTTTAATTCTAAATTAAATATACAATTTAGAGTTGTATACAACTATAGAGTACAGAGTAGTGTTATAATTTATGAATTCAATGTGGAGTCATTAAATCAAGTTAATTAATCTATCACTCAAATACTTGTATTTTTATGACAAGAACATTTAATATTGTTGTCTTGTAGAGTTTGGAATGCAAATTATTTACTATATCCATGTGCTTGTACTGTATATTAAACAATATAAAATAATTCCTGCTGTCTGACTAAAGCCCTGTACCATATGATTTTCAACTCTCCATTTTCCATCTCTCAGAATCTGGTAAGCACTATTCTACCATCTGATTCTTTGAGTTTTCTGTTTGTGTTTTCTACATCTAAATGAGGATATGGTATTTGTCTATCTTTGCCTGGATTATTCTATTAGCACAGTGATCTTAACTCATCCATGTTAGTACAAATAGCAAAGTTACATCAAGGCTGAATAGTATTCTAATATATAAAAGCAACCACATTTTCTTTAGCTATTCATCTTGTGATGGACATGCAGGTTGATTCAATATTTTGCCCATTTCAAAAGTCACTATAATTCACATGCGATTGCTGATACCTATTATACATACTAACCTCAAATCTTTAGAAAGGTATCTCTGAGTGTCCTAATTGCCTTTCTTATTGCTGTGTGAAGACACCTTGACAAAGTCAATTTACAGAAGAAAAAGTTTCCTGGATTTAGGTTTACAGTTATAGAGGACAATGGTAGGAAACATGGCACCAGATAGGTAGGCATCGTGAAGGAACAGTAGCTGAGACCTTACATGTTGAGACAGCAACTACAATGCAGAGGGAGGGAAAGAGAGAAAAGACAAAGTAGAATTCCACAGGCTTTTGAAATCTAAAAGCCCACTTCAGTAACACACTTCCTCTAATGGGGTCATACCTTCTAATTCTCTCCAAGCACTGCTATCAATGCTGGGGACCAAGATTCAATCATAGTAGGCCATGGGAGTCACTACCATTCAACCCCTCACATGAATCATAGGGTAATTCTATGTTTGGGTTCCCGAGGAACTTCCACTCTATTTACTATAGTAACCATGCTATTGCCATTCAAACACGCAGTTTTACAGTTCCTTCTTTAATCTTCAACTTGACATTTTTAAATCAGAAATTTTGATTGACATATAGTGTGTCTACCCACATCTTAATTCTCTTTCTCATAAAAAATAAATTCTTCTTTATATCTTTGTGATCTATACTAAATTTCTAGTTTGTTTCAAGTACTCTGCATAAGCCATTCTTTTCAATCGCCTTCCTAAAATGCATCCCTGCCACCATTGCTCTTCTCTCTGACACTATTCACGTGCCATTCAAGGTCTCATTACCTCATAGGCTGATTGTCATTCAGTCACCAGAATGACTTGTATTTAATTTTTCAAATATCGAAACTTAAGAAAAACTAAATATTTACCTAGTTTTACTTACATAACTTAGTGTTACCTAGCAAGGAAAATTAATAGCAAAAACTAATGAACCCATTAAATGTAATATTGGAACTTGTAACATAGACTTACATTTCCTAAATTACCGGGAATAATATTATCTTTTAAAAAAAAGGAGGCTACAGAAAATAAACAGTATCTCTTTCATAGAACACACACACATTAGTAGAATATATTTGAAGGTTATTTGAAGAACTCTAGTCAGTGTTTTTAACCCATTTGTTTTTGTTTTTTGTTTTGTTTGGAATGTTTTTTATTTGTAACAGTCATTAGTACACTACAGAATTAGAAATTTATGTTTTGCTAATGCTACTCTGACCCAACGGGCTTCAAACAGGGACTGCATTCTGTCCTCAAAGGCCAGCATCTAAGCTGATGGATCTCACTGTTCTGCCCTACCCTGCTTCATCAGGAGATTTGCAGCAGAGTGAAGGGCATGCAGCATCTTCAGAAAGAGCTTATTTTAGCTCTGCTCTTCCCTTCTCTGGCATCTGAAGGAAACAGAAGATTTTTCCCACTTTCTCAAAAAGTGGGAAAAGTGTACCTAAGACAGGTATTTGTCTCAAACTTCATCAGAAGTAACATTAGCCTTAGATACTGAAAAAGAGAATGAGTAGGTAGGGTCCTTTACTTGGTAATTAAATTCCAAACCACAAAATATGACATGTGAAGATAAATTCTTCCGTTATTGGGCTACATGTTAGACTCACTGATCATCATCACAGATTGACCAAGGATGGAATGAATTCTTCAAAAAGGCCTCTAATTCAAAGTTTGTGATATTTTTCTTTAGAAGGAACTAAAGTGTAAATTAACACAAGGCGATAGTTTTACATGGAATTTCTTTCATTAAATATTGACCAATATAAAACACTAAAAGAGAAAAAGGTTGCAAATGGCAAAACTTAAAGAATTATAAAATATAGTAAATAGTAGCATGCAGAAGGGGAGTTTGATTTGGAAACACTTTTTATTTAAGGAAATAAAAATATGTAAGTACTTTTGTGTGTCATAAGACAGGAGAATGAATATTAAAACAGGCATAAGAAGAATAAATGAAGAAAATTTATGTTTCCTGGGAAAGTGACAAGCTGTAGAATTTAGGATGAAGAAATGACTGTATAAAATATTTTAAGGGTAAAAAGATAAAAGAGAGTATATGTAACCCCCTTAATAAATTAGAACTACTAAATCCATTATGGGTAAAAGATGAAGCCATCGATGTTGTTTTAATTGCCCTTTGATATAATAATAGTAATAATAATAATAATAATAATAAATAGAATGTGTCCAGAGCATTAAGCAGCAAGAAGAGAATAGTAGAGTCTCTTTGAGAAGGCAAAGGGTAGGTATTTAGTTAAAAAAGGCTCATAACAAGAAGCAGCTAGAAAATGATGCTTGGTATAGCTCACATCTCTGTGGTTCCTTAATGCTCTTTCAGTTGTTGAAACTGAGTCATGTTACCTTGGATCTCCCACGAACTATGAGAGGGATGGAGTTTACTAAGCAAATCAGTAGTGTAAACATAATTAGACAAAGCTATTATTTAAATAAATCTGGCATGTACCTTGCCTGGCAACCCTTGGCTAGTCATTAGTCAGTGTTACTAATTAACCTGCTCTTGTGCCATCTGCTCTCCTCTGTTCCCTTTCTTCCTTAGAGAGTGCATCTATCCTAATGAGACTCACCATCACCTTTTTGCTAACAACTAAGAACTCATGCAGTCATGTCTCAGTTCTGTGCAAGTACTAGCCTCACAAGCACAAGTATTAAGTAAAATGCTGTATGCATAAAGTCAAATTCATTGTTTTTTCCTGGAACCACCATTCATCCTTACTTCTGGATCTTAGTAAACAGCACACCATTCTTCAAGTAAGTCAGTCTTGTATATTGGAGCAATTTGAAGTTACTTCATTTTTCATAATTTACATACATTGCATGCCTGATTTTGTCATAATAGTCCCATCCTAGGTTACTGACCCATTTACTCATATTGTGATGTCTCCTGGAGTTTTGTTCATCTCAAAACATCCTTTTCCAGGTTCAGTTCCATCAGTCCTCCAATCATAAACTTTAATTTCCTCCCTGCACCATACCTTATCAAAATTTAACAAAGATATTAAGAGCATGGTCCCCAGAAAAAAAAACTGATGAATTTGAATGCTTGAATCTTCTGCATCTTACTTAGTCTCTTCCTATGCAACATGGGACTAGTAATTGCAATAATATCTGTACTTCATAATAATACACAGTTTAAATGAATCCGCATCTGAAAAGCATTTAGAGCAATATTTAGCTTATAATTTGCAATAAATATTAGCGTCTATTATTACATGATATTCTATAGTTTTCAAGATCTCATAAATTAAAAATCATAACAACCTAATTTTTATTTTTAAAAAAATTTTTAAGTTTTATTATTTTATTGAGCTATACATTTTTCTCTGCTCCCTTCCCTTTCTCTCCTCTCCCCTTCTATCCTCTCACATAGTCCCCATGCTCCTAATTTACTCTGGAAATCTTGTCTTTTTATACTTCCCATGTATGTCTCTCTTAGAGTCCTCTTTGTTGTCTAGGATGTCTGGAATTGTGATTTGTATGCTGTTTATTATTTTTGCTTTATGTCTAAAACTACTTATAAATGAGTATATATGATATTTATCTTTCTGGGTTTGGGTTACTTCACTCAATATGATGTTTTCTAGATCCGTTCATTTGCCTGCAAATTTCAAGATGTCATTATTTTTTTTTTTTCTGCTGTGGAGTACTCCATTGTGCAAATGTACCACACTTTCCTTATCCATTTCAGTTGAGGGGCATTTAGGTTTTTTCTAGGTTCTGGCTATGATAAATAATGCTGTAGGAACATATTTGAGTTCACCGCCCGCCTGTACTCTGTGACAGTACGATACTACGCCTGTAGTGCGGAGCCTGCACTACAGGACCATTTGCGAGCCGGCAAGGGCCTGGAGATTGAAACACACCAAGACACACAGACAGAGACACAGGTCATCCTTGATGCCAGAATGCCCCAAGAATGCCCCCTTTATTGTGTTCAGGAGCAGCTTATATAGGGATAGTCACACCCTAACCAAACCCACCAGAAATCACTCCCCTGCCATCAGGCACTCCCCAGGGTCTCCTGCTCAGAGCACCTGCAGAATGTCTCAGAGCAGAGGAAAACAAGTTGTTTACAAGAAATTCAGTTGAGTACATGTCCTTGTGGTAGAATTGAGCATCCTTTGAGTATATACTCAAAAGTGGTATTGCTGGGTCTTGAGATAGGCTGTTTCCTAATTTTCTGAGAAATTTCCATAGTGGTATCCAAGAGGGCTGTACCAGTTTGCACCTCCACCAGCAATGAAGGAAAGTTCCTTTTATATCATAACCTCTCTAGCATAAGATGTCATCAGTGTTTTTGAGCTTGGCCATTCTTACAAGTGTAAGATAGAATCTCAGAGTTGTTTTGATTTGCATTTTTCTGATGACTAAAAATGTTGAGCATTTCTTTAAGTGTATTTCAGCCATTTTAGACTCTTCTGTTGAGAGTTCTCTGTTTATGTCTGTACCCCATTTTTAGTAGAATTGTTTGTCCTTTTGATGACCAATTTCTTGAGTTCTTTGTTTATTTTGGAGATCAGCGTTTGTCTAATGTGGGATTGGTGAAGATCTTTTTCTATTCTGTAGGCTGCTGTTTGTCTGGTTGACCTTGTTCTTTGCTTTACAAGAAGCTTCTCAGGTTCAGGAGGTCCCATTTATTAATTGTTTCTCTCAGTGTCTGTGCTACTGGAGTTATATTTAGGAAGTGGTCTCCTGTGCCAATGCATTCAAGTGTACTTCCCACTTTTTCTTCTATGAGATTCATTAGCCCTCCTTTACACAGATGATAAATGGACTGAGAAAGAAATCAGAGAAGCATTACCCTTAACAATAGTCACAAACAGCATAAAATATCTCGGAATAACTCTAACCAAACAAGTGGAAGACCTGTATGACAAGAACTTTAAATCTTTGAAGAAAGAAATTGAAGAAGACACCAGAAAATACAAAGATCTCCCATGGTCTTGGGTAATTAGAATTAACAGAGTAAAAATGGCAGTTTTAAAAAAGCAATCTACAGATTCAGTGCAATGCCCATCAAAATTCCAGTGAAATTCTTCACAGACCTCGAAAGAACAGTATTCAACTTCATATGGAAAAGCAAAAACCCCAGAATAGCCAAAACAATCCTGTACAATAAAGGAACTTCTGGAGACATCACAACCCCTGACTTCAAATACTACTACAGAGCTACAGTACTGAAAACAGCCTGGTATTGGTTTAAAAACAGAAAGGAGGACCAATGGAACCAAATTGAAGACACAGATATGAATCCATACACCTACGAACACCTGATTTTTGACAAAGAAGCAAAAAAATATAAAATGGAAAAAAGAAAGCATATTCAAAATGGTGCTGCCATAACTGGATATCAACATGTAGAAGAATGAAAATAGATCCATATCTATCATCATGCACAAAACTCAAGTCCAAATGGGTCAAAGACCTCAACATAAAGTGACAACTTAATTTTATGCAAATTTACTTATCTTTAATTTTTTTAAGATAGGTTCTTACCACATAGCCTTGTATGGCTTGGAACTCATATAAACCAGGCTGGCCTAGCCCACACAGAGATCCACCTGCCCCTGCCTCCTGAGTACTGGGATTAACAATGTGGGGCACCACACATGGCCTCTAATGTGACTTTATAACATAAATTTCCATTCATTAAGCTATGCCACAAAGCCACTAGATAAGATCATGTGATTTCCTGCCTCCATACCTTTACTGACAGAAGCATCCCTATTGCCCATCAGTGAAAACCTGCTGATTCCTGATCTACAGAGCACAGGACAGTAAGCCTGACATGATGGTAAGTTTGTTGAGTTTCCAAGAGTAGTTATGGGTAATGGTATAGATTTGAACTAAACAAGATTTTACAGTTCCTTCTTTCATGAATAAGAGTCTCTTACTATTACTATTTAAGGCAAGGGGGAACAAACAAAAGTCCTTGTATGCTGTCAAACAGTTGATAAAACTGTGGTCAGCAAACTAAGGAGTTTTCAAATCCCCTCTTCATCAGCAGTACCTGGAGAATTTTAAGCACTTAATAAACATGATATGCAAAGGAATGTTTAAAAGACCATGAAATAGAACACAGGGGTAGATAGATTGTCCCAAAGAGGAATTGAAATCTAATGTGAAGACACCTTTTCTCTGACATTGAGAAAGCAGAGAAGGAGCAGACACAGGAGAGAGGCAAGTCACATGGTCTGTGATGGGAACCATATTTATATTACTGTTGATAGGTTTGGGCCATGTCATTTTATAAATGACTCATTTGAGAAAGCAATATTAAACTACAAGATTTATTAGAAAGCTCTGCAACTTGCATGCATCCAAATCCACCTCAGTTTAGAGGAAAATCCACCTCTTCTTGATGTCCCCACTCCTTTCCTAACAGAAGTTAACCAGCGAACAACTCAAACTGAGAAAGAAAGTCGCATTATGCGGCTGGACAATGTATAAGAAATCTTTTATGCTTCACAAAATGAAATAATTTATTCATGATTTCTCTTAATACTTACACAGTGGTGAGTGTTAGGTGAGCTTAATAAGTGAAAGGTACTTGTAGGTTTTGTATCTAAGGTTAATTTTCTTAAACATCTCCATCTAAATTGCTAACAACAGTGGCTTTCAGCAGAAACAAACTGATCTTTAGTTTTCAAACCTGAAATAACTGATGGGCAATTTACCAATTTAGTGGCCATGGTCACAAGGAAATCCAAACACACAATTTTAAAAGAAATGATCTATTTTGATATTTAAGTCAAATGAAAATTGAAGCTGAGAGAAGCTAAAAATTCAGATGCCAAAAATATTATGAGAGAAATGCAAAAAAAACCCTACAGTTATCAAAAGAAAATCAGTTGGTTGTGCTAATTCCCTTCAGCTAGGACAATAGAAGCAGGCAGCAGTGGGGCATGAAAACCACAAGCCTCAGGCTAGTGAGACCACTTCCTGAATACATGACCTGACAAAAATCACTTCTTTCACTAAATGTTTGATCACTCATTGATAAGATTTATTATGAAAGTTCCATGTGCTTATATGCAGACTTTTCACCTATTTATTGTCACATAAAAGAAAATTCAATTAAAAGATAAATGTATTAGTAATATGTATATCTATATGCTTGATCTGCATAATAAAAGATATATGAAATAACACTTATAGAGATATCTATAAGTATTTAGTATATATTCTAAAAATTTTAGCACTTTTTAGAATACAAAATAAAAAGCTTTATACATCAACCAGACCTTTGTAAAACATTCCAAATGAAACACTGAATTTTTCCCAAAGTAATCATTGGAAAGTAATAAAATTTGGTGGATTGTAGTATAGTCTAACTTATTAAAGCTGAGATATCAAGTATTTGCAAAGAAAAATGACTGAATTTTACATGATTTAAAACCATTTTGGACATCTTCACAAGGCAAAACAAGTTTTAAAAGATCAAAACAACAACAAAACAAAGCATTGCTAAATTGAAGTAAGCCAACGTGTTGGCTTGAAAGTTAGGAGTTGCCAAAACCATGGATACAATGTTAGTGAGCTTCAGTTCAAATCTTGTAGGAATCTCCTGCCTCAGCATCCAAGTAAAGAGATAAGAGATGTGACACCCTTGAGTAGTGAAAGTGTTTCTCATTGCTCATCTTTGTTTCTATTCTCAGAATGAAGTACCCTATTTAAAACCACCATCCTTCTGTACTATTATTTTGAATATATCTGCCTTAAAGTAAAGAAAATGGTAAGAAATTAATGCCCAAATTCCTCATCTGTAGCCAAATTTAGGAATGATGGTGGGTTTCAAGAATCCCCACCCTCTGCCACGCACATACACTCACTGATAAGAAATGACTCAAGAGAATTATACTAAGTCGTGGGACGATCCCAGTCATCAAGAATTTATTTTTTTGCCCTGGAGAGCTTGCTGATG